>NW_022161303.1:8143-210270 GCF_008728515.1 Papio anubis | reverse complement strand
CACCAACATGGCACAAGTATACATATGTAACAAACCTGCACGTTATGCACATGTACCCTACAACTTAAAGTATAATAATAATAAATAAATTTTAAAAAAATAATAATAATAAAATAAAATTAAATTTAAAAAAAGAAAAAAAAAAAGAATATGCTGAAAAAGAAATAACCTCCAATAAAAACCAGAAGGAAACTTTCTGAGAAACTGCTCTAGGTCACGTGAATTCCACTCATGCAGTTACCCTTCTGTTTTCATTGAGCAGAATTCTAACACTGTTTTAGGTTAGTCAGCTAAGGGATACTCGGGAGCGCTTTGAGGCTTATGGTGAAAACGGAAATATGTTCAGATAGATACTGGAGAGAAGATTTCCGAGGAGCTGCTTTGTCACGTACGCATTCCACTCAAAGTGTTAAACTTTTCTTCTCATAGAGGATTGGGAAATCCCGTTTGGAGAAAAAGCTACCATGGGATATATGGGAGTACATGGACGGCTGTGGTGAAAAAAGAAATATCTTCAGACAAAACCAGGAAAGAAGCTTTCTGCGAATTGCTTTGTGATAGATATATCTATTCATCTCACATCAATAAAACTTTTTTTCTATTATGCACTTATGAACATGCATCACAGAAGGATTCACAAAAGGGCATTCGGGAGCACATTCAGGCCTGTGGGCTGGTAGGTGATATCTTCATATAAAAACTGTGGAGAAGCTTTCTGAGAAACTGCTCTGTGATGGGTGCATTCCACTCAGGGAGTTATACATCTTTTCTCATAAAGTAGTGTTTGAACACTGTTCCTGTAAAACTGAATATTTATATTTTGCAGCACATTAAAGACTATGGCGAAAAGTGAAATATCTGGAAATAAAACCCAGAAAGAAGCGTTCCAAGAAACTCCTCTCTGATGTGTGCATTCATTTCAGAGAGTTAAAGCTGACACTACATTTCCCAGTTTGGAAACTCTGTCTTTGAGGAATCTGGGAAGGGATATTAAGTGGCGCCCACAGGCTTGTGGTGAGAAAGGAAACGTCTTCCGATGAAAACTGGAGATAAGCTTTCGGAGCAACTGCTTTGTGATGTGTGTATTCACCTCATAGAGTAAAATCATTCTTTGGATTGAGCAGTGTGACATCACTGTTTCTGTGGAACCTGAGAAAGGAGATTTGGGAACACTCTTAAGAAAATGCTGAAAAAGAAAACCCTTCGATAAAAACCAGAAGGAAACTTTCTGTGAAACTGCTCTAGGTCACGTGAATTCCACTCCCACAGTTAAGCTTCTGTGTTCTTTCAGCAGTATTTTAACACTGTTTTAGGTTAGACAGCTAACGGATACTCGGGAGCACTTTAAAGCTTATGGTGAAAACGGAAATATCTTCAGATAGATACTGGAGAGAAGATTTCTGAGGAGCTGCTTTGTGACGTGTGCATTCCACTCACAAAGATATAATTTTCCTCCTTTAGAGGCTTGGGGAAATCCATTTGAAAAAAACGGTACCAGAGTCATTCGGGAGTATAAGGACAGCTATGGTGAAAAAGGAAGTTTCCTCAGATGAAAACTGAACAAGAAGCTTTCTGTGAAACTGCTTTTTGATAGACACGTCTATTCATCTCACATGGATAAAACTTTCTATTACACATTTGAAACTGCGTAATGGATGAATTCACAAAAGGACATTAGCAAGCGCATTCAGTTCTGTGGAGAAATAGGAAATACCTCCAGGAAAAAACTGGAGAGAAGCTTTCTGAGAAACTCCTTTGTGGTGTGTGCATTCCACTCAGAGAGTTATACCTTTTTTCTCATAAGACAGTGTTTGAACACTGTTCCTGTAAAACTGAATAAGTGATATTTAGGAGCGCAATATAGACTATTGCAAAAAGTGACATACCCGGAAATAAAACCCAGAAAGAAGCTTTCCAAGAAACTGCCCTCTGATGTGTGCATTCATTTTAGAGAATTAAAGCTTACACTACGTTGCCCAGTTTGAAAATGTTGTCTTTGATGAATCTTTTAAGGGATATTAAGTGGGGCCCAGAGGCTTCTGGTGAAAAATGGAACGTCTTCCGATGAAAACTGGAGAGAAGCTTTCGGAGCAACTGCTTTGTGATGTGTGTATTCATTTCATAGAGTTAAATCATTCTTTGAGCAGTTTGAAATCACTGTTTCTGTGGAACCTGACAAAGGACATTTTGGAACACTCCTAAGAGTATGCTGAAAAGGAAATACCCTCTGATAAAAACCAGAAGGATACTTTCTGTGTAACTGCTCTAGGTCACGTGAATTCCACTCGCACAGTTAAGCTTCCATTTTCATTGAGCAGCATTCTAACACTGTTTTAGGTGAGTCAGCTAAGGGATATTCAGGAGCACTTTCAGGCTTCTGGTGGAAACGGAAATATCTTCAGATAGATATTGGAGAGAAGATTTCCGAGGAGCTGCTTTGTGACGTGTGTATTCCACTCACAGAGTTATACTTTTCTTTTCATAGAAGATTGGGGAATCCCGTTTGGGGAAGTCGCTACCGGGGACATTCGGGAGTACATGGATGGCTATGGTGAAAAAGGAAATATCTTCTGACAAAAACTGGAAAAAAGCTTTCTGTGAAGCTGCTTTGTGATATAGATGTGTATTCATCTCACATAGTTAAAACATTCTTTCAAATATGCAGTTTTGAAACTGCATCATGAACAGACTCGCAAAGAACCATTCAGGAGCACATTCAGACCTGTGGGGAAGTAGAAAATATATTCAGATAAAAACTGGAGCAAAGATTTCTGAGAAACTGCTATGTGATGTGTACATTCCACTCAGGGAGTTATACCTCTTTCCTCATATGATAGTGTTTGAACACGGTTCCTCTAAAACCAAAAGACTGATATTTTGCAGCATGGTGTAGACTATGTTGAAAAGTGAAATATCCTGAAATAAAACCCAGAAAGAAGCCTTCCAAGAAACTACTGTCTGACGTGTGCATTCATTTCAGAGAGATAAAGCTTACACTACGTTGCCCAGTTTGAAAACTCTGTCTTTGAGAAATCTGTGAAGGGATATTAAGTGGTATTCGAAGGCGTGTGTTGAGAAAAGAAATATCTTCTACACAAAACCGGAGAGAAATTTTTGGAGCAACTTAATTGTGATGTGTGTATTCATCTCATAGAGTTAAATCGTTCTTTGGATTGATCAGTTTGAAATCATTGTTTCTGTGGAACTTGAGAAGAGACATTTGGGAATGCTGTTAAGAATTTGCTGAAAAAGTAATACCCTCGGATAGAAACCAGAAGGAAACTTTCTGTGATACTGCTCTGGGTCACGTGAAATTCACTCACACAGTTAAGCTTCTGTTTTCGTTGAGTATTATTCTAACAATGTTTTGGGTTAGTCAGCTAAGGGATACTCAGGCGCGCTTTGAGGCTTATGGTGAAAATGGAAATATCTTCAGATAGATACTGGAGAGAACATTTCCAAGGAGCTACTTTGTGACGTGTGCATTCCACTCACAGAGTTAAACCTTTATTCTCATAGAGGATTGGGGAATCCCGCTTGGAGAAAAAGCTACCAGGGGACATTTGGGAGTTTATGGAGGGCTATGGTGAAAAAGGAAATATCCTGAGACAAAAACTGGAAAGAAGCTTTCTGTGAATCTGCTCTCTGATTGATATGTCTATTCATCTCACATAGATAAAACTTTCTCTATTACGCAGTTGAAACTGCATCATGGATGGATTCAAGAAGGGACATTCGGGAGCACATTCAGGCCTGTGGGGAAATGGGTAATATCTCCAGAAAAAAACTGGAGAGAAGCTTTCTGAGAAACTGCTTGGTGATGTGTGCATTCGATTCAGGGAGTTTTACCTCTTTTCTCCTAAGGCAGCGTTTGAACACTGTTCCTGTGAAGCTGAAAAAGTGATATTTTGCAGTGCATTGAAGACTACGGCTAAAAGTGAAAGATCCAGAAAGAAAACCCAGGGAGAGGAATTCCAAGCAACTGCTCTCTGACGTGGGCATTCATTTCAGAGAGTTAAACTGACACTACGTTGACCAGTTTGGAAAGCCTATCTTTAAGGAATCTGTGAAGGGATATTCAGTGTCACCCAGAGGCTTGTGGTGAGAAAGGAAAAGTCTTCCAATGAAAACTGGAGAGAACCTTTCGGAGCAACTGATTTGTGATGAGTGTATTCATATCATAGAGTTAAATCATACTTTGGATTGAGCAGTTTGAAATCACTGTTTCTGTGGAACCTGAGAAAGGAAATTTGTTAACGCTCTTAAGAATGTGCTGAAAAAGTAATACTCTCCAATAAAAACCAGAATGAAATTTTTTGTGAAATGGCTTTTGGTCAAGTGAATTCAACTCACACTGTTCAGCTTCTGTTTTCGTTGAGCAGTATTCTAACACTGTTTCAGGTTAGTCAGCTAAGGTATACTCAGGAGCACTTTGAGGCTTACGGTGAAAACGGAAATATCTTCAGATAGATACTGGAGAGAAGATTACCAACAGCTGCCTTGTGACGTGTGCATTCCACTCACAGAGTTAAAACTTTCTTCTCATAAATGATTGGGGAATCCCGTTTGGAGAAAACGCTACCAGGGGACATTATGAAGTATAAGGAAGCCTAAGGTGGAAAAGGAAGTATCCTCAGACAAAAACTGGAAAGAAGCATTCTCTTAAACTGCTTTGTGATAGATATGTCTATTGATCTCATATAGAAAAATATTTCTTTCTATTACACAGTTTTGAAACTGCGTCATGGATGGATTCACGAAGGGACATTCGGGAGCACATTCAGACCTGTGGGAAAATGGGAAATATCTCTAGGTAAAAAATGGAAAGAAGCTTTCTGAGAAACTGCTTTGTGATCTGTGCATTCCACTCAGGGAGTTATACCTCTTTTCTCATAAGACAGTGTTTTATCACTTTTCCTGAAAAACAGAAAAAATTATATTTTGCAACGCAATGAAGTCTATGGTGAAAAGTGTCATATCCGGAAATAAAACCCAGAAAGAAACATTTCAAGAAACTGCTCTCTGACGTGTGCATTCATTTCAGAGGCTCAAACCTTGCACTACGTTGCCCAGTTTAGAAACTCTGTCTTGGAGGAATCTCTGAAAAGATATTAAATATTGCCCAGAGGATTGTGATGAGAAAGGAAACATCTTCCAATGAAAACTGTAGAGAAGCCATGGAAGGAACTGCTTTGTTATGTGTGTAATCGTCTCCTGGAGTTAAATCATTCTCTGGATTGAGCAGTTTGAAATCACTGCTTCTGTGGGACTGGAGAAAGGACATTTGGAACGTTCTTAAGAATATGCTGAAAAAGTAATACTCTCAAATAAAAACCAGAAGGAAACTTTCTGTGAAATGGCTCTAGGTCACGTGAATTCGGCTCACACAGTTCAGCTTCTGTTTTCGTTGAGCAGTATTCTAACACCGTTTTAGGTTAGCCAGCTAAGGGATACTCAGGAGTGCTTTGAGGCTTATGGTGAAAACAGAAATATCGTCAGATAGATACTGGAGAGAAGATTTCCAAGGAGCTGCTTTGTGGTGCGTGCATTCCACTCACAGAGTTATACCATTCTTCTCATAGAATATTGGGGAATCTTGTTTCAAGAAAACGCTACCAGGAGACATTCGGGAGTATATGGACTTCTATATTGAAAAAGGAATATCCTCAGACAGAAACTGGAAAGAAACTTTCTGTGAATCTGCTTTGTGATAGATTTTTCAATTCATCTCATATAGAAAAGACTTTCTTTCTGTTACACAGTTTTGAAAATTCGTCATGGAGGGATTCTCAAAGAGACATTCGGGAGCATATTCAGCCCTGTGGGCAAATAGGTAATATCTCCAGATAAAAACAGGAGAGAAACTTTCATTGAAATTGTTTTGTTATATGGGCATTGCACTCAGAAAATTATACCTGTTTTCTCATAAAGCAGTGTTTGAACACTATTCCTGTAAAACAGAAAAAGTGATATTTTGCAGGGCATTGAAGACTATGGTGAAAAGTTAAATATCCAGAGATGAAACCGAGAAAGAAACATTCCAAGAAACTGCTCTCTAACGTGTGCATTCACTTCAGAGAGTTAAAGTTTAGACTACGTTGCCCAGTTAGGAAACTCTGTCTTTGAGGAATCTGTGAAGCGATATAAAGTGGTGCCAATAGGCTTGTGGTGAAAAAGGGAACGCCTTCCAATGGAAACTGGAGAAAAGGTTTCAGAGCAACGGCTTTGTGATGTGTGTTATTATCTCATAGAGCTAAATCATTCTTGGGATTGAGAAGTTTCAAATCACTGTTGTCTGGAAACTTAGAAAGGACATTTGGGTACGCTCTTAAGAATATGCTGGAAAAAAATACAATTCGATAAAAACCAGAAGGAAACTTTCTGAGAAACTGCAGGAAGGCAAGTGAATTTCAATCACACGGTTAAACTTCTGTTTTCATTGAGCAGTATTCTAACACTGTTTTAGGTTAGCCACCTAAGTGATACTCAGCAGCGCTTTGAGGCTTACGGTGAAAACGGAAATATCTTCAGATAGATACTCGAGAGAAGATTTCTGCAGAGCTGCTTTGTCACGTGTGCATTCCACTCACAGAGTTAAACTGTCTTCTCACAGAGGATTGGGGAATCCCATTTGGAGAAAGGGCTACCAGGGGACATTAGAAGTATATGGAAGCCTATCATGAAAAAGGAAGTATCCTCAGACAAAAACTGGGAAGAAGCATTCTCTGAAACTGCTTTGTGACAGATATGTCTATAAATCTCACATAGAAAAATATTTCTTTCTATTACGCACTTTTGAGACAGCATCATGGACAGATTCGTGAAGGGACATTCTGGAGCACATTCAGACCTGTGAGAAAATGGGAAATATCTCCAGATAAGAAACGGAAAGAAACTTTCTGAGAAACTGCTTTGTGATGTGTGCATTCCTCTTTTCTCGTGAGACAGTGTTTGAACACTGCTTCTGAAAAACTGAAAAAGTGATACATTGCAACGCAATGAAGACTATGGTGAAAAGTGTCATATCTGGAAATAAAACCCAGAAAGAAGCGTTCCTAGAATCTGCTCTCTGACGTGTGCATTCATTTCAGAGAGTAAAAGCTTACACTACGTTTCCCAGCTTGGAAACTCTGTCTTGGAGGAATCTCTGAAGGGATACTAAATGTCGCCCAGAGGCTTGTGATGAGAAAGGAAACATCTTCCATTGAAAACTGTAGAGAAGCCATGGAAGCAACTGCTTTGTGATGTGTATCATCATCTCTTGGAGTTAAATCATTTTCTGGATTGAGCTGTTTGAAATCACTGTTTCTGTGAAACCTGAGAAAGGACATCTGGGAATGCTCTTAAGAATACGCGAAAAAGTAATACCCTTCGATAACAATCAGGAGGAGACTTTCTGTAAAATTGTTCAAGGCACGTGAATTCCTCTCGCACAATTAAGCTTCTGTTTTCGTTGACCAGTATTCCAACAGTGTTTTACCTTAATCAGCTAAGGGACACTTGGGAGCGCTTTGAGGCTTATGGTGAAAACGGAAATATTTTCAGATAAAAAGAGAAGATTTCCGAAGAGCTGCTTTGTGACGTGTGCATTCCACTCACAGAGTTATACCTTTATTCTCATAGAGGTTTCAGGAATCCGATTTGGAGAAAACGCTACTGAGGGACATACGTGAGAATGTAGATGGTTATGGTGAAAAAGGAAGTATCCAAAGACAAACACTGGACAGAGGTTTACTGAGAAACTGCTTTGTGATAGATATGTCTGTTCATCTCACATAGATAAAAGTTTATTTCTGCTATGCAGTTTTGAAGCTGCATCATGGACGGATTCACGAATGGACATTCGGGAGCACATTCAGGCCTATGGGGAAATAGGAAATATCTCCAGATAAAATCCAGAGAGAAGCTTGCTGAGAAACTGCTTTGTGATGTGTGCATTAAACTCAGGGAGTAATACTTCTGAGAAAGGACATTTGGAAACGCACTTAAGAATATGCCAAAAAAGTAATACTCTCCAATAAAAAGCAGAAGGAAACTTTCTGTGAAATGGCTCTAGATTGCCAGGCGCGGTGGCTCACGCCTGTAATCCCAGCACTTTGGGAGGCCGAGGCGGGTGGATCACAAGGTCAGGAGATCGAGACCATGGTGAAACCCCATCTCTACTAAAAATAGAAAAAATTAGCCGGGCGCAGCGGCGGGCGCCTGTAGTCCCAGCTACTCGGGAGGCTGAGGCAGGAGAATGGCGTGAACCCGGGAGGCAGAGCTTGCAGTGAGCCGAGATTGCGCCACTGCACTCCAGCCTGGGCAACAGAGCAAGACTCCGTCCAAAAAAAAAAAAAAAAAGAAATGGCTCTAGGTCACCTGAATTCGACTCGCACAATTCAGTTTCTGTTTTCATTGAGCAGTATTCTAACACTGTTTTAGATTAGTCAGCTAAGGGATACTCAGGAGTGCTTTTAGGCTTATGGTGAAAAAGGAAATATCTTCAGATAGATACTCGAGAGATTTCTGAGGAACAGCTTTGTGGCACGTGCGTTCCACTCACAGAGTTATACCTTTCTTCTCATAGAGGATTGGGGAATCCTGTTTTGAGAAAAAGCTACCAGGGGAGTTTCAGGAGTATATGGACGTCTATGGTGTAAAAGGAATATCCTCAGACATAAACTGGAAAGAAGCTTTCTGCAAATGTTCTTTGTGATAGATTTTTCAATTCATCTCATATAGAAAAAAATTTCTTTCTATTACGCAGTTTTGAAGCTGCATCATGGATGGATTCTCGAGGGGACATTCGGGAGCACATTCAGCTCTGTGGGCAAATAGGAAATATCTCCAGATAAAAAACGGAGAGTAGGTTGCTGAGATACTGCTTTGTGATGTTTGCATTCCACTCAGGGAGTTATACCTCTTTCCTCATAAGACAGTGTTCCAACACTGTTTCTGTAAAACTGAAAAAGTGATATTTTGCAGTTATTGAAGACTATAGCAAAAAGTGAAATATCTGGAAATAAAACACAGAAACAAGCATTCCAAGAAACTGCTCCCTGATGTGTGCGTTCATTTCAAAGAGTTAAATTTTTCACTATGTTGCCCAGTTAGGAAACTCTGTCTTGGAGGAATCTCTGAAGGGATATTTAGTGGCATCAGGTGGCTTGTGGTGAGAAAGGAAAAGTCTTCTGATGGAAAGTGGAGGAAAGCATTCAGAGTAACGGCCTTGTGATGTTGTGTTCATCTCATAGAGTTAAATCATACTTTGGATTGAGCAGTTTGAAATCACTGTTTCCGTGGAAACTGAGAAAGGACATTTAGGAATGCTCTTAAGAATATGCTGAAAGGCCGGGCGCGGTGGCTCAAGCCTGTAATCCCAGCACTTTGGGAGGCCGAGACGGGCGGATCACGAGGACCCAGGAGGCGGAGCTTGCTGTGAGCCGAGATCCGGCCACTGCACTCTAGCCTGGGTGACAGAGCGAGACTCCGTCTCAAAAAAAAAAAAAAAAAAAGAATATGCTGAAAAGGTAATACTCTCCAATAAAAACCAGAAGGAAACTTTCTGTGAAACTGTTCTAGGTGACGTGAATTCCACTCACACAGTTAAACTTCTTTTTTCATTGAGCAGTAATCCAACACTGTTTCAGCTTAGTCAGCTAAGGGACACTCGGGAGCGCTTTGAGGCTTATGATGAAAATGGAAATATCTTCAGATAGTAACTGTAGAGAAGATTTTCGAAGAGCTGCTTTGTGAGGTGTGCATTCCACTCACAGAGTTATACCTTTATTCTCATAGAGGTTTCGGGAATCTGGTTTGGAGAAAACGCTACCAGAGGGACATTCCAAACTATATGGACGCATATGGTGAAAAAGGAAGTATCCTCTAACAAAAACTGGAAAGAAGCATTCTCTGAAACTGCTTTGTGATAGATATGTCTATACAACTCACATAGAAAAATACTTCTTTCTATTACGCAGTTTTGAAACTGCGTCATGGACGGATTCGCGAAGGTACTTTCAGGAGCATATTCAGACCTGTAGGAAAATGGGAAATATCACCAGATAAAAAATGGAAAGATGCTTTCTGAGAAACTGCTTTGTGATGTGTGCATTCCACTCAAGGAGTTATACATCTTTTCTCATAAGACAGTGTTTGAACACTGTTCCTGTAAAACTGAAAAAGTGATATTTTGCAATGCAATGAAGACTATGGCGAAAAGTGTCATATCTGGAAATAAAACCCAGAAAGAAGCATTTCAAGAAACTGCTCTCTGACGTGTGCATTCATTTCAGAGAGTCAAAGCTTACACTACATTGCCCAGTTTGGAAACTCTGTCTTGGAGGAATCTCTGAAGGGATATTAAGTGTTGCCTGGAGGCTTGTGATGAGAAAGGAAATATCCTCCATTGAAAACTGGGAGAAGCCATGGAAGCAACTGCTTTGTGATGTGTGTAATCATCTCCTGGAGTTAAATCATTCTATGGATTGAGTAGTTTGGAATCACTGTTTCTGTGTTACCTGAGAAAGGACATTTGGGAACGCTCTTAAGAATATGCTGAAAAAGTAATACCCTCCGATAACAATCAGGAGGAAACTTTCTGTGAAACTGTTCTAGGTCACGTGAATTCCACTCGCACAGTTCAGCTTCTGTTTTCGTTGAGCAGTATTCTAACACTGTTTTAGCATAGTCAGCTAAGAGACACTCAGGAGCGCTTTGAGGCTTACGGTGAAAATGGAAATATCTTCAGATAGATACTGTAGAGAAGACTTCCGAAGAGCTGCTTTGTGATGTGTGCATTCCACTCACAGAGTTATACCTTTATTCTCATAGAGGTTTCAGAAATCCGGTTTGGAGAAAACGGTACTGGGGGACATACGGGAGTATGTAGATGGCTATGGTGAAAAAGGAAGTATCCTCAGACAAAAACTGGAAAGAGGTTTTCTGAGAAACTGCTTTGTGATAGATATGTCTGTTCATCTCACATAGATAAAAGTTTATTTCTGCTATGCAGTTTTGAAGCTGCATCATGGACGGATTGGTGAAGGGATATTCGGGAGCACATTCAGGACTGAGGGGAATTAGGAAATATCTCCAGATAAAAACCGGAGAGAAGCTTATGGAGAAACTGCTTTGTGATGTGTGCATTCCATTCAGGGAGTTATACCTCTTTCCTCAAAGGAAGTGTTGCAACACTCTTTCTGTAAAACTGAAAACGTGATATTTTTCAGTTATTGAAGACTATGATGAAAAGTGAAATATCCAGAAATAAAACACAGAAAGAAGCATTCCAAGAAACTGCTCTTTGACGTGTGCAGTCATTTCAAATGGTTAAAGCTTACATTACGTTGCCCGGTTAGGAAACTCTGTCTTTAAGAAATCTGTGACGGGATATTTAATGGAGCCCGGAGGCTTTTGGTGAGAAAGGAAACATCTTCTGATGGAAAGTGGAGGAAAGCATTCAGATTAACTGCTTTGTGATGTGTGTATTCATCTCATAGGCATAAATCATTCTTTGGATTAAGCAGTTTGAAAGCACTGTTTCTGCAAAACCTGAGAAAGGACATTTGGGAACACTCTTAAGAATATGCTGAAAAAGTAATACTCTCCAATAAAAACCAGAAGGAAACTTTCTGTGTAACGGCTCTAGTTCACGTGAATTTGACAGGCACATATCAGCTTCTGTTTTCGTTGAGCAGTATTCTAACACTGTTTTAGGTTAGTCAGCTAAGGGATACTCAGGAGCGCTTTTAGGATTATAGTGAAAACAGAAATATCTTCAGATAGATACTGTAGAGAAGACTTCCAAGGAGCTGCTTTGTGGCACATGCGTTCCACTCACAGAGTTGTAACTTTCTTCTCATAGAGGATTGGGGAATCCTGTTTTGAGAAAACACAAAAAGGAGACATTCGGGAGTATATGGACATCTATGGTGAAAAAAGAATATCCTCAGACAAAAACTGGAAAGAAGCTTTCTGTGAATCTGCTTTGTGATAGGTTTTTCCATTCATCTCATATGGAAAAAACTTTCTTTCTATTACTCAGTTTTGAAATTTTGTAATGGATGCATTCCCGAAGGGACATTCAGGAGAACTTTCAGCCATGTGGGGAAATAGGAAATATCTTCAGAGAAAAACTGGAGAGAAATTTTCTGTGAAACTGTTTTCTGATATGGGCATTCCACTCAGAAATTTATACCTGTTTTCTCGTAAAGCAGTGTTTGAACACTGTTCCTGTAAAAGAAGAAAAGTGATATATTGCAGCGCATTGAAGACAATGGCAAAAAGTGAAATATCCAGAGATAAAACCCAGAAAGAAGCATTCCAGGAAACTGCTCTCTGACGTGTGCATTTACTTCAGAGATTTAAAGCTTAAGCTACGTTGCCCAGTTAGGAAGCTCTGTCTTTGAGGAATCTGTGAAGGGATATGAAGTGGTGCCAATAGGCTTGTGGTGAGAAGCAGAACGTCTTCCGATGGAAACTGGAGAAAAGTTTTTGGAGCAACGGCCTTGTGATGTGAGTATTTACCTCATAGAGTTAAATCATTCTATGGATTGAGAAGTTTGAAATCACTGTTGTCTGGAAACTGACAACGGACATTAGGTATCACTCCTAAGAATATGCTGAAAAAGAAATACAATCCGAAAAGAACCAGAAGGAAACTTTCTGTGAAACTGTTGTAGGTCAAGTGAATTTCACTCACACAGTTAAACTTCTGTTTTCATTGAGCAGTATTCTAAGATTGTTTCAGTTTAGTCAGCTAAAGGATATTCAGGAGTGCTTTGAGGCTTACGGAGAATCCGGAAATATCTTCAGATAGATACTGGAAAGAAGATTTCCGTGGAGCTGCTTTGTGACGTGTGCATTCCACTCACAGAGTTAAAATCTTCTTCTCATAGAGGATTGGGGAATCTCACTTGGAGAAAACACTACCAGGGGACTTACCGAAGTATATGGATGCCTATGGTGAAAAAGAAAGTATCCTCAGACAAAAAATGGAAAGAAGCATTATCTGAAACTGCTTTGTGATAGATATGTCCTATTCATCTCACATAGAAAAATATTCCTTTCTATTACAGTTTTGAAACTGCGTCATGGACGGATTCACGAAGGGCCATTCGGGAGCACATTCAGACCTGTGGGAAAATGGGAAATATCTCCAGATTAAAAATCAAAAGAAGCTTTCTGAGAAACTGCTTTGTGATGTGTGCATTTCACTCAGGGAGTTATACCTCTTTCCTCATAAGGCAGTGTTCCAACACCCTTTGTGTAAAACTGAAAATGTGATATTTTGCAGTTATTGAAGACGATGGTGAAAAGTGAAATATCCAGAAATAAAACACAGAAAGACGCCTTCCAAGAAACTGCTCTCTGACGTGTGCATTCATTTCAGAGACTCAAAGCTTACACTACGTTGCCCAGTTTGAAAACTCAGTCTTGGAGGAATCTGTGAAGGGATATTTAGTGGCACCCAGAGGGTTGTGGTGAGAAAGGAAATGTCTTCGGATGGAAAGTGGAGGAAAGCATTCAGAGTAACGGCTTTTTAATGTGTGTATTCATCTCATAGGGTTAAATCATTATTTGAATTTAAAAGTTTGAAATCACTGTTCCTTTGGAAACTGAGAAAGGGCATTTGGGAATGCTCTTAACAATATGCTGAAAATGTAATACTCTCCAATAAAAACCAGAAGGAAATTTTCTGTGAAACTGCTGTAGGTCAAGTGAATTTCTCTCACACAGTTCTCTCTCACTATGAAATTTCCGTTTTCATTGAGCAGTATTCTAAGACTGTTTTAGATTAGTCAACTAAGGGCTATTCAGGAGCGCTTTGAGGCTTACAGCAAAACGGAAATATCTTCAGATAGGTACTGCAGAGAAGATTTCCGAAGAGCTGTTTTGTGATGTGTGTATTCCACTCACAGAGTTAAAACATTCTTCTCATAGAGGATTGCAGACTCCCGTTTGGAGAAAAGGTTACCAGAAGATATTCCGAAGTATATGCACGCCTATGGTGAAAAGGGAAGTATCCTCAGACAAAAACTGGAAAGAAGCAATCTCTGAATCTGCTTTGTGATAGCTATGTCTATTCATCTCACATAGAAAAACATTTCTTTCTATTACGCAGTTTTGAAACTGCGTCATGGACGAATTCACAAAGGGACATTTGGGAGCACATTCAGACTTGAGGGAAAATGAGAAATATCTCCAGATACAAAATGGAAAGAAGCTTTCTGAGAAACTGTTTTGTGATGTGTGCATTCCACTCATGGAGTTATACCTCTTTTCTCATAAGACAATGTTTGAACACTGTTCCTGTAAAACTGAAAAAGTGATATTTTACAATCCACTGAAGACTATGGCCAAGAGTGTCATAACCGGAAATAAAACCCTGAAAGAAGTGTTTCAAGAAACTGCTCTCTGACGTGTGCATTCACTTCAGAGAGTCAAAGATTACACTACATTGCCCAGTTTGGAAACTCTGTCTTGGAGGAATCTCTGTAGGGATATTAAGTGTCGCCCAGAGGCTTGTGATGAGAAAGGAAACATCTTCCGAAGACTATGGTGAAAAGTAAATATCCGGAAATAAAACACAGAATATAGCGTTCCAAGAAAATGCTCTCTGATATGTGCATTCATTTCAAAGAGATAAAGATTACACTACATTGCCCGGTAGGAAACTCTGTCTTTGAGGAATCTGTGAAGGGATATTTACTGGAGCCCGGAGGCTTGTGATGAGAAAGGAAACGTCTTCTAATGGAAAGTGAGGAAACCACTCAGAGTAACGGCTTTGTGATGTATGTATTCATCTCATAGAGTAAAATCATTGTTTGGATTGAGCAGTTTGAAATCACTGTTTCTGTGGAACCTGAGAAAGGATATTTCGGAACGCTCTTAAGAATATGCTGAAAAAGTAATACTCTCCAATAAAAACCAGAAGGAAACTTTCTGTGAAATGACTCTAGTTCACATGAATTCGACTGGTACAGATCAGCTCATGTTTTCGTTGAGCAGTATTTTAACACTGTTTTAGGTTAGTCTGCTAAGGAATACTCAGCGGCGCTTTTAGGCTTATGGTGAATACAGAAATATCTTCAGATAGACACTCAGAGAAGATTTCTGAGGAGCAGTTTTGTGGTGCATGCATTCCACTCACAGTTATACCTTTCTTCTCATACAGTATTGGGGAATCCTTTTTCGAGAAAACACAACCAGGGGACATTCAGTAGTCTATGGGCGTCTATGGTGAAAAAGGAATATCCTCAGACAAAAACTGGAAAGAAGCTTTCTGTGAATCTGCTTTGTGATAGATTTTTCCATTCATCTCATATAGAAAAATCTTTCTCTCTATTACCCAGTTTTGAAATTTCATCATGGATGGATTCCCGAAGGGACATTCAGGAGCACATTCACCCCTGTGAGGAAATAGGAAATATTTCCAGAGAAAACCTGGAGAGAAACTTTCTGTGAAACTGTATTGTGATATGAGTATTCCACTCAGAAAGTTATACCAGTTTTCTCATAAATCAGTGTATGGGTAGTGTTCCTGTAAAACAGAAAAAGTGATATATTGCAGCACATTGAAGACTATGGAGAAAAGTGAAATATCCAGAGATAAAACCCAGAAAAAAGCTTTCCAAGAAACTGCTCTCCAAGGTGTGCATTTATTTCAGAGAGTTAAAGCTTACACTACGCTGGCCAGTTAGGAAACTCTGACTTTGAAGAATCTGTGAAAGGATATGAAGAGGCACCCATAGGCTTGTGGTGAGAAAGGGAACGTCTTCCGATGGAAACTGCAGAAAAGGTTTCGGCGCAACGGCTTTGTGATGTGTGTATTTACGTCATAGATTTAAATCATTCTTTGGATTCAGAAGTTTGAAATCACTGTTGTCTGGAAACTGAGAAAGGACATTTGGGAACGCTCTTAAGAATATGCTGAAAAAGAAATACAATCCGATAAAAACCAGAAGGAAACTTTCTGTGAAACTGCTGTAGGTCAAGTGAATTTCACTCACACAGTTAAACTTCTGTTTTCATTGAGCAGTATTCTAAGACTGTTTTAGGTTAGTCAGCTAAGGTATACTCAGGAGCGCTTTCAGGCTTACAGTGAAACTGGAAATATTTTCAGATAGATACTGGAGAGAAGATTTCCAAGGAGCTGCTTTGTGACGTGTGCATTCCACTCACAGACTTAAAACTTTCTTCTCATAGTGGATTGGGGAATCCCATTTGGAGAAAACGCTACCAGGGGACATTCCAAAGTATATGGACGCCTATGGTGAAAAAGGAAGTATCCTCAGACAAAAACTGGAAAGAAGCGTTCTCTGATACTGCTCTGTGATAGATATCTCTATTCATCTCATATAGAAAAAAATTTCTTTCTATTACACAGTTTTGAAACTTCCTCATGGACGGATTCGCACAGGGATATTCGACAGCACATTCAGTCCTGTGGGAAAATAGAAATGTCTCTAGATAAAAACCAGAGAGAAACTTGCTGACAAACTGCTTTGTGATGTCTGCATTCCACTCAGGGAGTTATACCACTTTTCTCATAAGACTGTTTGAACACTGTTCCTGTTAAACTGAAAAAGTGATATTTTGCAACGCAATGAAGACTATGGTGAAAAGTGTCATATCTGGAAATAAAACCCAGAAAGAAGTGTTTCAAGAAACTGCTCTCTGACGTGTGCATTCATTTCAGAGACTCAAAGCTTACACCACATTGCCCACTTTGGAAACTTTGTCTTGGAGGAATCTCTGAAGGGATATTAAGTGTCACCCATAGGCTTGTGATGAGAAAGGAAATATCTTCCATTGAAAACTGGAGAGAAGCCATGAAAGCAACTGCTTTGTGATGTGTGTAATCATCTCCTGGAGTTGAATCATTCTCTGGATTGAGCATTTTGAAATCACTGTTTCTGTGGAACCTGAGAAAGGACATTTGGGAATGCTCTTAAGAATATGCTGAAAAAGTAATAACTTCTGATAACAATCATGAGGAAGCTTTCTGTGAAACTGTTCTAGCTCACATGAATTCCACTCTCACAGTTCAGCTTCTGTTTTCATTGAGCAGTATTCTAACACTATTTTAGCTTAGTCAGCTAAGGGACACTCGGGAGCACTTTGAGGCTTATGGTGAAAATGGAAATATCTTCAGATAGATACTGTAGAGAAGACTTCCGGAGAGCTGCTTTGTGACGCATGCATTCCAGTCACAGAGTTATACCTTTATTCTCATAGAGGTTTTGGGAATCCGGTTTGGAATAAACGCCACCGGGGGACATACGGGAGTATGTAGATGGCTATCATGAAAAAGGAAGTATCCTCAGACAAATAATTGGAAAGAGGTTTTCTGAGAAAGTGCTTTGTGATATATATGTCTGTTCTTCTCACATAGATAAAAGTTTATTTCTGCATGCAGTTTTGAAGCTGCATCATGGACGAATTCGCGAAGGGACATTCGGTAGCACATTCATGGCTGTGGAAAAATAGGAAATATCTCCATATAAAAGACAGAGAGGAGCTTGCTGAGAAACTGCTTTGTGATATGTGTATTGCACTCAGGGAGTTATACCTCTTTCCTCATAAGACAGTGTTTGAACACTGTTCTAGTAAAAGAGAAAAAGTGATATTTTGCAGTGCATTGAAGACTACGGCAAAAAGTGTCATATCCGGAAATAAAACACAGAATGAAGCGTTCCAAGAAACTGCTCTCTGACGTGTGAGTTCATTTCAAAGAGTTAAAACTTACACTATGTTGCCCAGTTAGGAAATTCGTTCTTTCGGGAATCTGTTTAGGGATACTTAGTGGCGCCCGGAGGCTTGAGGTGAGAAAGGAAACGTCTTCTGATGGAAAGTGGAGGAAAGCATTCAGAGTAACGGCTTTGTGATGTGTGTATTCATCCCATAGAGTTAAATCATTCTATGTATTGAGCAGTTTGAAATCACTGTTTCAGTGTAATCTAAGAAAGGACATTTGGGAACGCTCTTAAGAATATGCTGAAAAAGTAATACTTTCCAATATAAACCAGAAGGAAACTTTCTGTGAAACTGCTCTAGGTCATGTGAATTCAACTCGCACAGTTCAGCTTCTGTTTTCGTTGAGCAGTATTCTAACACTGTTTTAGGTTAGTCAGCTAAGGGAAACTCAGGAGCGCTTTGAGGCTTATGGTGAAAACGGAAATATCTTCAGATAGATATCTGAGAGAAGATTTCCAAGGAGCAGCTCTGTGATGCATGCATTAAACTCACAGAGTTATACCTTTCTTCTCATAAAGGATTGGAGAATCCTGTTTTGAGAAAACGCTACCAGGGGACATTCTGGAGTATATGGACTTCTATGGTGAAAAAGGAATATCCTCAGACAAAAACTGGAAAGAAGCTTTCCGTGAATCTACTTCATGATAGATTTTTCAATTCATCTCATATAGAAAAAAGTTTCTTTCTATAATACAGTTTTGAAACTTCATCATGGATGGAATCTCGAAGGGACATTCGGGAGCACATTCAGCCCTGTGTGGAAATAGGAAATATCTCCAGATAAAAACTGGAGAGAAACACTCTGAGAAATTGTTTTGTGATATGTGCATTCCAGTCAGAAAGTTATACTTGTTTTCTCCTAAAGCCGTGTTTGAACACTGTTCCTGTAAAACAGAAAAAGTGAAATATTGCAGCGCATTGAAGACTATGGCGAAAAGTGAAATGTCCAGAGATAAAACCCAGAAACAAGCATTCCAAGAAACTACTCTCCAACGTATGCATTCACTCAGAGAGTTAAAGATTTGACTACGTTGCCCAGCGAGGAAACTCTGTCTTTGAGGAATCTGTGTAGGGATATTAAGTGGCACCAATAGGCTTGTGGTGAGAAAGGGAACATCTTCCATTGGAAACAGGAGAAAAGGATTCGGAGCAACGGCATTGTAATGTGCGTATTTATCTCATAGAGTTAAATCATTTGTTGGATTGAGAAGTTTGAAATCACTGTTGTCTGGAAAATGAGAAAGGACATTTGGGAATGCTCTTAAGACTATGCTGAAAAAGAAATACAATCTGATAAAAACCAGACGGAAACTTTCTGTGAAATGGCTTTTGGTCACGTGAATTCAACTCACACAGTTCAGCTTCTGTTTTCGTTGCGCAGTATTGTAACACTGTTTTAGGTTAGTCAGCTAAGGGATACTCAGGAGCACATTGAGGCTTACGGTGAAAATGGAAATATCTTCAGATAGACACTGGAGAGAAGATTTCCGAGGAGCTGCTTTGTGACATGTGCATTCCACTCACGGAGTTAAAACTTTCTTCTCATAAAGGATTGGGAAATCCCATTTGGAGAAAACACTACCAGGGGACATACCAAAGTATATGGACGCCTATGGTGAAAAATGAAGTATCCGCATACAAAAACTGGAAAGAAGCATTCTCTCAAATGGCTTTGTGATAGATATGTCTATTCATCTCACATAGAAAAATATTTCTTTCTATTACGCAGTTTTGAGACAGTGTCATGGATGGATTCGCGAAGGGACATTTGGGAGCCCATTCAGACCTGTGGGAAAATGGGAAATACCTCCAGATAAAAAATGGAAAGAAGCTTTCTGAGAAACTGCTTTGTGATGTGTGCATTCCACTCAGAGCGTTATACCTCTTTTCTCGTAAAACAGTGTTTGAACACTATTCCTGTAAAACTGAAAATGTGATATTTTGCAACGCAATGAAGACTATGGTGAAAAGTGTCATATCCGAAATAAAACCCAGAAAGAAGCATTTCAAGAAACTGTTCTCTGATGTGTACATTCATTTCAAAGTGTCAAAGCTTACACTACATTGCCCAGTTTGGAAACTCTGTCTTGCAGTTATCTCTGAAGGGATATTAAGTGTCGCCCGGAGGCTTGTGATGACAAAGGAAACAGTTTCCGTTGAAAACTGAAGAGAACCCTTGGAAGCAACTGCTTTGTGATGTGTGTAATCATCTCCGGATGATAAATCATTCTCTGGAGTGAGTAGTTTGAAATCACTGTTTCTTAGGAACCGGAGAAAGGACATTTGGGAACGCTCTTAAGAATATGCTGAAAAAGTAATACACTCTGATAAGAATCAGGAGGAAACTTTCTGTGAAACTGTTCTAGGTTACATGAATTCGACTTGCAAGTTCAGCTTCTGTTTTCGTTGAGCAGTATTCTAACTCTGTTTTAGCTTAGTCAGCCAAGGGACACTCGGGAGCACTATGATTCTTACATTGAAACGGAAATATCATCAGATAGATACTGTAGAGAAGACTTCCAAAGAGCTGCTGTGTGACATGTGCATTCCACTCACAGAGTTATACCTTTATTCTCATAGAGATTTCGGGAATCCAGTTTGGAGAAAACGCTACTGGGGACATATGGGAGTGTGTAGATGGCTTTGGTGAAAAATGCAGTATTATCTGACAAAAACCTTAAAGAGGTATTCGAGAAACTGCTTTGTGATAGATATGTCTGTTCATCTCACATAGATAAAAGTTTATTTCTGCTACGCAGTTTTAAAGCTGTATCATCGATGGATTCACGAAGGGACATTCAGGAGCACATTCAGACCTGTGGGGAAATAGGAAATATCTTCAGATGAAAACCGAAGAGAAGCTTGCTGAGAATGCTTTGTGATGTGTGCATTCCACTCAGGGAGTTATACCTCTTTCCTCATAAGGCAGTGTTCCAACACTGTTTCTGTAAAACTGAAAATGTGATATTGTGCAGTTATTGAGGACTATGGCGAAAAGTGAATTATCCAGAAATAAAACACAGAAAGAAGCATTCCAAGAAACTGCTCTCTGACGTGTGCATTCATTTGAAAGGGTTAAAGCTTACACTATATTGCTCGGGAAGGTAACTCTGTCTTTGAGGGATCTGTGAACTGATATTTAGTGGCGCCCAAAGGCTTGTGATGAGAAAGGAAACGTCTTCTGATGGAAAATGGAGGAAAGCATTCAGAGTAAAGGCTTTGTGATGTGTGCATTTATCTCACAGAGTTAAATCATTCTTTGAATTGAGCAGTTTGAAATCACTATTTCTGTGGAACATGAGAAAGGACATTGGGGAACGCTCTTAAGAATATACTGAGATAGTAATACTCTCCAATAAAAACCAGAAGGAAACTTTCTGTGAAATGACTCTAGGTCACGTGAATTCAACTCACACAGTTCGGCTTCTGTTTTCATTGAGCAGTATTCTAACACTGTTTTAGGTTAGTCAGGTAAGGGATACTCAAGAGAGCTTTGACGCTTATGGTGAATACGGAAATATCTTCAGATAGACACTGGAGAGAAGATTTCCGAGGAGCTGCTTTGTGGCACGTGCATCCCACTCACAAAGTTATACCTTTCTTCTCATAGAGGATTGGGGAATACTATTTTGAGAAAACACTATCAGGGGACATTCTGGAGTATATGGGCGTCTATGGTGAAAAAGGAATACCCTCAGACAAAAACTGGAAAGAAACTTTCTGTGAATCTGCTTTTTGATAGATATTTCAATTTATCTCTTATAGAGAAACCTTTCTTTCTATTACGCTGTTTTGAAACTTCATCATGGATGGATTCTCGAAGGGACATTCGGGAGCACATTCAGCCCTGTGGGGAAATAGGAAATATCTCCAGATAAAAGCTGGAGAGAAACTTTCTGAGAAATAGTTTTGTGACATGGGCATTCCACTCAGAAAAGCATACCTGTTTTCTCATAATGCAGTGTTTCAACACTATTCCTGTAAAACAGAAGAAGTGGTATATTGCAGTGCATAGAAGACTATGGCGAAAAGTGAAATATCCAGAGATAAACCCCAAGCATTTGAAGAAACTGCTCTCCAACGTGTGAATTCACTTCAGAGAGTTAAAGCTTAGACTACCTTGCCCAGTTAGGAAACTCTGTCTTTGAGGAATCTGTGAAGGGATATTAAGTGGCGCCATTAGGTTTGTTGTGAGAATGGGAACATCTTACGATGGAAACTGGAGAAAAGGTTTCATAGCAATGGCTTTGTGATGTGTGTATTTATCTCATAGACTTAAATCATTCTTTGGATTGAGGAGTTTCAAATCACTGTTGTCTGGAAACTGAGAAAGGGCATTTGGGAATGCTCTTAATAATATGCTGAAAAAGAAATACAATCCGATAAAAACCAGAAGGAAACTTTCTGTGAAACTACTGTAGGTAGTCAAGTAAATTTCACTCACACAGTTAAACTTCTGTTTTCATGGAGCAGTATTCTACCACTGTTTTAGGTTAGTCAGCTAAGGGATACTCAGGAGTGCGTTGAGGATTACGGTGAAAACGGAAATATCTCCAGATAGATACTGGAGAGAAGATTTCCGAGGAGTTGCTTTGTGATGTATGCATTCCACTCACAGAGTTAAAACTTTCTTCTAATAGAGGATTGGGTAATCCCGTTTGGAAAAAACGCTACCGGGGACATTCCGAAGTATATGGATGCCTATGCTGAAAAAGGAAGTATCCTCAGACAAAAACTGGAGAGAAGCATTCTCTGAAACTGCTTTGTTGTAGATAAGTCTATTAGTCTCACATAGAAAAATATTTCTTTCTATTACACAGTTTTGAGACAGTGTCATGGACGGATTCGTGAGGGGACATTCGGCAGGTGATTCAGACTGGTGGGAAAATTGGAAATATCTCCAGATAAAAAATGGAAAGAAACTTTCTGAGAAACTGCTTTGTGATGTGTGCCTTCCACTCAGGGAGTTATACCTCTTTCCTCATAAGACGGTGTTTGAACACTCTTCCTGTAACACTGAAAAAGTGATGTTTTGCAATGCAATGAAGACTATGGTGAAAAGTATCATATCCGGAAATAAAACCCAGAAAGAAGCATTTCAAGAACCTGCTCGCTGACGTGTGCATTCATTTCAGAGAGTCAAAGCTTACATTACGTTGCCCAGTTTGGAAGCTCTGTCTTGGACGAAGCTCTGAAGGGATTTTAAGTGTCACCGGGAGGTTTGTGATGAGAAAGGAAACATCTTCCATTGAAAACAGGAGAGACGCCATGGAAGCGACTGCTTTGTGACGTGTGTAATCATCTCCTGCAGTTAAATCATTCTCTGGATTGAGCAGTTTGAAATCACTGTTTCTGTGTTACCTGAGAAAGGACATTTGGGAACGCTCTTAAGAATATGCTGAAAAAGTGCACTATTCACAATAGCAAAGACTTGGAATCAACCCAAATGTCCATCAGTGACAGATTGGATTAAGAAAATGTGGCACATATACACCATGGAATACTATGCAGCCATAAAAAAGGATGAGTTTGCGTCCTTTGTAGGGACATGGATGCAGCTGGAATCCATCATTCTTAGCAAACTATCACAAGAACAGAAAACCAAACACCGCATGTTCTCACTCATAGGTGGGAACTGAACAATGAGATCACTTGGACTCGGGAAGGGGAACATCACACACCGGGGCCTATCATGGGGAGGGGGGAGGGGGGAGGGATTGCATTGGGAGTTATACCTGATGTAAATGACGAGTTGATGAGTGCTGATGAGTTGATGGGTGCAGCACACCAACAAGGCACAAGTATACATATGTAACAAACCTGCACGTTATGCACATGTACCCTACAACTTACAGTATAATAATAATAAATAAATTAAAAAAAAAAAAAAGAAAAGAATATGCTGAAAAAGTAATACCCTCTGATAACAATCAGGAAGACACTTTCTGTGTATGTGTTCTAGGTCACGTGAATTCCACTTGCACAGTTAACATTCTGTTTTCGTTGAGCAGCATTCTAACACTGTTTTAGCTTAGTCAGCTAAGGGACACTCGGGAGCGCTTTGAGGCTTACGGTGAGAACGGAAATATCTTCAGATAGATAGTGGAGAGAAGATTTCCGAGGAGCTGCTTTGTGACGTGTGCAGTCCACTCACAGAGTTAAAACTTTCTTCTCATAGAGAATTTTGGAATCCGGTTTGGAGAAATCCCTACCAGGGGACATTCTGAAGAATATGGATGCCTATGGTGAAAAAGGAAGTATCCTGAGACAAAAACTGGAAAAAAATGTTCTCTGAAAGTGCTTTGTGATATATATGTCTGTTCATCTCACATAGATAAAAGTTTATTTCTGCTACCCAGTTTCAAAGCTGCATCATGGACAGATTAGCAAAGGGACATTTGACAGCACATTCAGACCTGTGGGAAAATGGGAAATATCTCCAGATAAAAAATGGAAAGAAGCTTTCTGAGAAACTGCTTTGTGATGTGTGCATTCCACTCAGGAAATTATGCCTATTTTCTCATAAGACAATGTTTGAATACTGTTCCTGTAAAACTGAAAAAGTGATATTTTGCAACTCAATGAAAACTATGGTGAAAAGTGTCATATTCAGAAATAAAACCCAGAAAGAAACGTTTCAAGAAACTGCTCTCTGAAGTGTGCATTCATATCAGAGTGTCAAAGCTTACACTACGTTGCCCAGTTTGGAAACTCTGTCTTTGAGGTATCTCTGAAGGGATATTAAGTGTTGCTCGGAGGCTTTTGATGAGAAAGGAACCATCTTCCTTAGAAAACAGGAGAGAAGCCATGGAAGAAACTGCTTTGTGACGTGTGTTATCATCTTCTGGAGTTAAATCATTCTCTGCATTGTCCAGTTTGAAATCACTATTTCTGTGGAACCTGAGAAAGGACATTTGGGAATGCCCTTAAGAATATGCAGAGAAAGTAATACCCTCAGATAAAAATCAGAAGGAAACTTTCTATGAAACTGTTCTAGGTCACATGAATTCCAGTCGCACCGTTAAGCTTCTGTTTTCGTTGAGCAGTATTCCAACACTGTTTCAGCTTCGTCAGCTAAGGGACACTTGGGAGCGCTTTGAAGTTTATGGTGAAAATGGAAATAACTTCAGATAGATAGTATAGAGAAGATTTCCGTAGGGCTGCTTTGTGACGTGTGCATTCCACTCACAGAGTTATACCTTTATTCTCATAGAGGTTTTGGGAATCCGGTGGGAAGAAAACGCTACCGGGGGACATACGGGAGTATGTAGATGGCTACAGTGAGAAAGGAAGTATCCTCAGACAAAAACTGGAAATAAGCGTTCCCTGAAACTGCTTTGTGATAGATATGTCTGTTCATCTCACATAGATAAATGTTTATTTCTGCTATGCAGTTTTGAAGCTGCATCATGAACGGATTCACGAAATGACATTCGGGAGCACATTCGGGCCTGTGGGGAAATAGGAAATATCTCCAGATAAAATCCAGAGAGAAGCTTGCTGAGAAACTGCTTTGTGATGTGTGCATTCCACTCAGGGAGTTATACCTCTTTCCTCATAAGGCAGTGTTCTAATACTGTTTCTGTAAAACTGAAAAAGTGATATTTTGCAGTTATTGAAGACTATGGCGAAAAGTCAAATATCCGGAAATGAAACACAGAAAGAAGTGTTCCAAGAAACTGCCCTCTGACGTGTGCATTCAATTCAAAGAGTTAAAGCTTACACTTCATTGTGCGGTTAGCAAACTCTGTCTTTCAGGAATATGTGGAGGGATATTTAGTGATGCCCGGAGGCTTGTGGTGAGAAAGGAAACGTCTTCTGATGGAAAGTGGAGGAAAGCATTCAGAGTAACGGCTTTATGATGTGTGTATTCATCTCATAGAGTTCAATCATTCTTTGGATTGAGCAGTTTGAAATCCCTGTATTTGTGGAAACAGGAAGGGACATTTGGGAATGCTCTTAAGAATATGCTGAAAAAGTAATACTCTCCAATAAAAACCAGAAGGAAACTTTCTGTGAAATGGCTCTAGATCACGTGAATTCGACTCACACAGTTAAGCTTCTGTTTTCATTTAGCAGTATTCGAACACTGTTTCAGGTTAGTCAGCTAAGGGATACCCTGTAGCGCTTTGAGGCTTAAGGTGATAACGGAAAATCTTCAGATAGATATTGGAAAGAAGATTTCCGAGGAGCAGCTTTGTGGCATGTGCGTTCCACTCACAGAGTTATACCTTTTTTCTCATAGAGGTTTCAGGAATCCGGTTTGGAGAAAACGCTACTGTGGGACATACGGGAGTATGTAGATGGCTATGGTGAAAAAGGAAGTATCCTAAGACAAAAGCTGGAAAGAGGTTTTCTGAGAAACTGCTTTGTGATAGATATGTCTGTTCATCTCACATAAATAATACTATCTTTCTATTACACAGTTTTGAAACTGTGCCCTGGACAGATTCGTGAAGGGACATTCGGGAGCACATTCAGACCAGTGGAGAAATTGGAGATATCTTCAGATAAAAACTGGAGAGAAGTTTTCTGAAAAACTGCTTGGTGATGTGTGCATTCCACCAGGGAGTTGTACCTCTTTTCTCATAAGGTAGTGTTGGAACACTGTTACTGTAAAACTATACATGTGATATTTTGAAGCACTTTGAAGACAATGGCAAAAAGTAAAATATCCTGAAAGATAACACAGAAAGAAGCATTTCAAGAAGTTGCTCTCCAACGTGTGGATTCACTTCAGAGAGTTATAGCTTACACTACGTTGACCAATTTGGAAACTCTGTCTTTGAGGAATTTCTGAAGGGATATTAAGTGGCTCCCGGAGTCTTGTGGTGAGAAGGGAAAATGGCTTCTGATGAAAAGCAGAGAGAAGCTTTTGGAGGAACTGCTTTGTTATGTGTGTATTCATTTCATAGAGCTATATCATTCTTTGGATAGAGCAGTTTGATATAACTGTTTCTGTGGAACCTGAGAAAGGACATTTGGGAACTCTCTTGAAAATATGCTGAAAAAGAAAAACCCTCCAAGAAAAACCAGAAGGAAACTTTCTGTGAAACTGCTCTGTCTCGTAAATTTGACTCACACAGTTAAGATTCTGTTTTAATTGAACAGTATTCTAACACTCTTTTAATTTAGTCAGCTAAGAGATACTCGGGAGCACTTTGAGGTGTACGGTGAAAACTGAAATATCTTCAGATAGATACTGGAGAGAAGATTGCTGAGGAGCTGCTTTGTGATGTGTGCATTCCACTAACGGAGTTATACTTTTCTTCTCATAGAAGATTGAGGAATCCCACTTGTAGAAAAAGCTACCAGGAGACATTCATTTGTATATGGAAGGCTATGGTTAAAAAGGAAATATCCTCAGACAAAACTGGAAAAAAGCTTTCTTTGAAACTGCTTTGTGATAGATTTTTCTATTCATCTCACATGGATAAAACTTTCCTTTTATTACGCAGTTTTGAAGCAGCGTCATGGACGGATTCGCGAAGGGACTTTCACTATTACATTCAAGCCTGTGGGGAAATAGGAGATATCTTTCTATAAAATCTGGAGAGAAGCTTTCTGAGAAACTGCTTTGTGTTGTGTGCATTCCACTCAGGGAGTCATACCTCTTTTCTCATATGGCAGTGTTTCAACTCTGTTTCTGTCACTGAAAAAGTTTTATAGTGCAGTGTATTGAGGACTATGGCGAAAATTGAAATATCCGGAAATAAAACCCAGAAAGAAGCATTCCAAGAAACTGCTCTCTGACGACTGCATTCACTTCAGAGAGTTAAAGCTTACACTACATTGCCCAGTTTGGAAACTGTCTTTGAGGAATGTGGGAAGAGATATTAAGTGGCGTCCCAAGGCTTGTGGTGAGAAAGGAAACGTCTTCCAATGAAAACTGGACACAAGCTTTCAAAGCAACTGCCTTGTGATGTGTGTATTCATCTCACAGAATTAAATGACTCTTTGGATTGAACAGCTTGAAATCACTGTTTCTGTGGAACCTGAGAGAGGACATTTGGGAATGTTCTTACAAATATGCTGGAAAAGTAATACCCTCCGATAAAAACCAGTAGGAAAATTTCTGTGAAAGTACTCTAGGTCACGTGTATTCCATTGGCACAGTTAAGCTTCTGTTTTCATTGAGCAGTATTCTAACACTGTTTTTGGTTAGTCAGCTAAGGGATACTCGGGAATGCTTTGAGGCTTATGGTGAAAACAGAAATGTCTTCAGATAGATACTGGAGAGAAGATTTTCAAGGAACTGCTTTGTGACGTGTGCATCCCACTCAGAGTTACACCATTCTTCTCATAGAGGATTGGGGAATCCCTTTGGGGGAAAATGCTATCAGGGACATTCAGGAGTTTATGGATGGCTATGGTGAAAAAGGAAGTATACTCAGACTAAGACTGTAAAGAAGCGTTCTCTGAAACTGCTTTGTGTTAGCTATGACTATTCAACACACATAGATAAAACTTTCTTTCTATTACGCAGTTTTGAAACTGCATCATGGACAAATACGCGAAGGGACAGTCAGGAGCACAAACAGGCCTGTGGGGAAAAATGTATTATGTTAAGAGGAAAACTGGAGAGAAGCTTTCTGTGAAACTGCTTTGTGACGTGTGCATTCCATTCAGGGAGTTATACCTCTTTTCTCATAAGGCAGTGTTTAAACATTGTTCCTGTAATACTGAAAAAGTGATATTTTGTAGTGCATTGAAGACTATGACAAAAAGTGAAAGATCCTGAAATAAAACACAGAAAGAAGTGTTTCAAGAAACTGCTCTCTGATGTGTGCATTCATTTCGGAGAGTCAAAGCTTACAATGCATTCTCCAGTTTGGAAACTCTGTCTTTGAGGAATCTGTGAAAGCATATTAAGTGGTGCCCGGAGGATTGTGGTGAGAAAGGAAACGTCTTCCAATGAAAACTGGAAAGAAGCTGTCCAAGCAAATGCTTTGTGATGTGAGTATTCATCTGACAGAGTTAAAGAATTATTTGGATTGAGCAGTTTGAAATCACTGTTTCCGTTGAACCTGAGAAAGGACATTTGGAAACGCTCAGAAAAATATGCTGAAAAAGTAATACCTTCCGATAAAAACAAGAAGGAAACTTTTGTTAAACTGCTCTAGGTCACGTGAATTCCACTCGCACAGTTAAGCTTCTGTTTTCATTGAGTAGTATTCTAACACTGTTTTAGGGTGGTCAGCTAAGGGATACTCGGGAGCACTTTGAGGATTACATTGAAAACGGAAATATCTTCAGATAGATACTGGAGATAAGATTTCTGAGGAGCTGCTTCATGACGTGTGCATTCCACTCACAGAGTTAAACTTTTCTTCTCTTAGAGTATTGCAGAATCCCACTAGGAGAAAACGCTATCAGGGGACATTTGGGAGTATATAGACGGCTATGGTGAAAAATGAATTATCCTCAGACAAAAAATGGGAAGTAGCTCTCTGTGAAACTGCTTTGTGATTGATATTTCTATTCTTCTCACATAGATAAAACTTTCTATCCATTGCGCTGTTTTTAAACTATGTCACATACGGATTTGCGAAGGGACATTCGGGAGTACATTCAGGTCTGTGGGCTGTAGGAAATATATCCAGATAAAAACTGGAGAGAAGCGTTCTGAGAAGTGGCTTTGTGATGTGTTCATTCCACTCAGGGAATTCTACCTTTTTTCTCATAAGGCAGTGTTTGAGCACTGTTCCTGTAAAATTGAAAAAATGATATTTTGCAGCACATTGAAGACTATGGTGAAGAGTGAAATATCCTGAAATAAAACCCAGAAAGAAGCGTTTCAAGCAGCTGCTCTCTGACGTGTGCATTCATTTCAGACATGAAAAGCTTACACTACGTTGCCCAGTTTTGAAACTCTGTCTTTGAGGAATCTGTGAAGGGCTATTAAGTGGCGCCAGGAGGCTCATGGTGAGAAAGGAAACCTCTTCCGATGAAAACTGCAGTGAAGCTTTTGGAACAACTGGATTGAGATGTGTGTATTCAACTCATTGATTTAAATCATTCTTTGGATAGAGAAGTTTGAAATCAGTGTTTCTGTGGAACCTGGGAAATTACATTTGCGAATGCTCTGAAGAATATGCTGAAAAAGTAATACCCTCTGATAAAAACCAGAAGGAATGTTTCTGTGAAACTGCTCTATGTCACGTGAATTCCACTCACACAGTTAAGCTTCTGATTTCATTGAGCAGTATTCTAACACTGTTTTAGGGTAGTCAACTAAGGGATACTTGGGAGTGTTTTGAGGCTTTCGGTGAAAATGGAAATATCTTCAGATAGATACTGGAGAGAAGATTTTACAGGAACTGCTTTGTGACGCCTGCATTCCACTCACATTACTTCCCATAGAAGATTGGGGAATCCGGTTTGGAGAAAACGCTACCAGGGGACATTCAGAGTATATGGACGGCTATTTTGAAAAAGGAATTATCCTCAGAAAAAAACTGGAAAGAAATTTTCTGACAAACTGCTTTGTGATAGATATGTCTATTCATCTCACATAGATAAAACATTCTTTCTATTACACAGTTTTGAAATTGTATAGATAAAAACCTGAGAGAAGCTTTCTGAGAAACTGCTTCATGATGTGCGCATTCCACTCAGGGAGTTGTACCTCTTTTCTCATAAGGCAGTGTTGGAACACTGTTACAGTAAAACTATAAAAGTCATATTTTGAATCGCATTGAATACTGTGGTGATAAGTGAAATAATCTGAAATAAAACACAGAAAGAAGTGTTTCAAGAAACTGCTCTCCAACGTGTGCATTCATTTCAGAGAGATAAAGCTTACACTATGTAGCCCAGTTTGGAAACTCCGTTTTTGAGGAATCTGGGAAGGCATATTATGTGGCGCCTGGAGGCTTGTGGTGAGAAAGGAATCGTCTTCCGATGAAAACTGGAGAGAAGCTTTTGGAGCAACTGCTTTGTGATGTGTGTGTTCATTTGATAGAGGTAAATCATTTTTTGGATTGAGCAGTTTGAAATCACTGTTTCTGGGGATTCTGAGAGAGGACATTTGGGAACGCTCTTAAGAATATGTTGAAAAAGAAATACCTTCCGAAAAAAAACAGAAGGAAACTTTCTGTGAAACTTCTCTAGGTCACATGAAGTCCACTCACACAGTTAAGCTTCTGTTTCCATTAAGCAGTATTCTAACACTGTTTTGCGTTAGTCAACTAAGGGATACTCGGGAGCGCTTTGAGGTTTACAGTGAAAATGGAAATATATTCAGATAGATACTGGAGAGAAGATTTCCTTGGAGATGCTTTGTGATGCATGCATTCCACTCACAGAGTTATACTTTTCTTCTCCTAGAGGATTGGGGAATCCCATTTGGAAAAAAAGCTCCCAGGGGACATTCAGAAGTATATGGACAGCTATGGTGAAAAAGGAATTATCCTCAGACAAAAATTGGAAAGAAGCTTTCTGTGAAACTGCTTTGTGAAAAAATATATTTTTTCACATATATTTTGAATATATATTTTCAATATATATTTTCAATATATATTTTCATATATATTTTGTGAAGGGACATTCAGGAGCACATTCAGACCTGGGGGAAAAATACACTTCTGCAGATAAAAGCTGCAGAGTAGCTGGCCAGGCACTGTGGCTCAAGCCTGTAATCCCAGTACTTTGGGAGGCCGAGACGGGTGGATCACGAGGTCAGGAGATTGAGACCATCTTGGCTAACATGGTGAAACCCCGTCTCTACTAAAAAATACAAAAAAACTAGCCGTGCGAGGTGGCGGGCGACTGCAGTCCCAGCTACTCGGGAGGCTGAGGCAGGAGAATGGCGTAAACCCGGGAGGTGGAGCTTGCAGTGAGCTGAGATGGGGCCACTGCACTCCAGCCTGGGCAACAGAGCGAGACTCCGTCTCAAAAAAAAAAAAAAAAACTGCAGAGAAGCTTTCTGAGAAACTACTTCATGGTGTGTGCATTCCAATCAAGGAATTATACTTCTTTTCTCATAAGGTAGTGTTGGAACACTGTTACTGTAAAATTATAACAGTGATATTTTGAAGCACATTGAAGACTATGACGAAAAGTGAAATATCCGGAAATGAACCCAGAAAGAAGCCTTCTAGGAAACTTTTCTGTGACGTGTGCATTCATTTCAGAGAGTTAAAGCTTAAACTACGTTGCCCAGTTTCGAAACTCTGTCTTTGAGGAATCTGTGAAGCAATATTGAGATCCACCCGGAGTTTTCAGGTGAGAAAGGAAATGTCTTCCAATGAGAAATGGAGACAAACTTTTGGAGCAACTGCTTTGTGATGTGTGTATTCATCTCATGGAGTTAAATCATTCTTTGGATTGAGCAGTTTGAAATCACTGTTTCTATGGAACCTGAGAAAGGGCACTTGGAAATGCTCTTAGGAATATGCAGAAAAAGTAATACCCTCCGATGAAAACCAGAAGGAACTTTCTCTGAAACTTCTCTAGGTCACGTGAAGTCCACTCACACAGTTAACCTTCTGTTTTCATTGAGCAGTATACTAACATTGTTTCAGGTTACTCAGCTAAGGGACACTTGGGAGCACTTTCAGGCTTATGGTGAAAACGGAAATGTCTTCAGACAGATAATGGAGAGAAGATTTGTGAGGAGCTACTTGGTGAAGTGTGCACTCCACTCACAGAATTATATTTTTCCTCTCATAGAAGATTGGGATATCCCATTTGAAGAAAAAGCTACCAGGGGACACTCGGGGGTATGTGGACAACTGTGGTGAAAAAGGAAATATCCTCAGACAAAAACTGGAAAGAAGCTTTCTGTGAAACTGGTTTGTAATAGATATGTCTACTCATCTCACATAGATAAAACTTTCTTTTTGTTAGGCAGTTTTGAAACTGGGTCGTGGATGGATTCACAAGGGGACATTTGGGAGCACATTCAGGAATGTGGGGATATAGGCGATATCGTCTGATAAAAACTGGAGAGAAGCTTTCTGAGAAATTGTTTGTGATGTGTGCATTCCACTCAGGGAGTTATACTTCCTTTCTCTTATGGCAGTGTTTGAACAATTTTCCTGTAAAGCTGAAAAAGGGATATTTTTCAGCACCTTGAAGACTACAGGAAAAGTGAAATATGTTGCAATTAAAACCAGAAAAAAGCACTCGGAGAAACTGCTCTCTCATGTGTGCGTTCATTTCAGAGAGTTAAAGTTTACCCTATGTTGCCCTTTTTGGAAACTCTGTCTTTGAGGAATCTGTGAAGGGATATTAAGTGGCACCCGGATGCTTGTAGTGAAAATGGAAACGTCTTCCAATGAAAACTGGAGAAAAGCCTTCGGAGTAACTGCTTGATGATGTGTGTATTCATCTCATAAAGTTAAAACATTCTTTGAATTGCACAGTTTGGAATCACTGTTTCTGTGGAACCTCAGAAAGGATATTTGGGAACACCTTTAACAATATGCTGAAAAAGAAAAGCCCTCCTATAAAAACCAGAAGGAAACTTTCTGTGAAACTGCTCTAGGTCACATGAAGTCCACTCGCACAGTCAAGTTTCTTTTTTCATTGAGAAGTATTCTAACACCGTTTTAGGTTAGACAGCTAAGGGATATTCGGGATCACTTTGAGGCGTTTGGTGAAAACGGAAATATCCCAGAGAGATACTGGAGAGAAGATATCGAGGAGCTGCTTTGTGGCATTTGCATTTCATTCACAGAAATTTACTTTTCTTCTCATAGATGATTGGGGAATCCAGTTTGAAGCACTAGCTACTAAGGGATATTTGGGAGTATATGGACGGCAATGGTGAAAAAGGAAATTTCCTCAGACAAAAATTGGAAAGAAGCTTTCTGTGAAACTGCTTTGTGATAGATATATCTTTTCATCTCACATGGATAAAACTTTCTTTATCTTACACAGTTTTGAAACTGCATCATGGACGGATTCGCAAATGGACATTCGGGATCATATTCAGACCTGTGGGGAAATAGGAGATATATTCAGATAAAAACTGCAGAAAGGCTGTCTGAGAAACTGCTTTATGATGTGTGCATTCAACCCAGGGAGTTACACCTCTTTTCTCATAAGGCAGCATTTGAACACTGTTCCTGTAAAACTCAAAAAGTCATATTTTGCAGGGCATTGAGGACTGTGGTAAAAAGTGAAATATCCTGAAATTAAACCCAGAAAGAAGCATTCCAAGAAACTGCTCTTTGACGTGTGCATTAATTTCAGAGAGTTAAAGCTTACACTACATTGGCCAGTTTGGAAACTCTGTCTTTGAGGAATCTGTGAAGGGATATTAAGAGGTGACTGGAGGCTTGTGGTGAGACTGGAAATGTCTTCCTATGAAAACTTAAGAGAAGCTTTCAGAGCAACTGCTTTGTGATGTGTCTGTTCCTCTCATAGAGTTTAATTATTCTTTGGATTGAGCAGATTGAAATCACTGTTTCTGTGGAATCTGAGAAAGGACATTTGGGAACGTTCTTAAGAATATGACGAAAAAGCAATACCCTCCAATAAAAACCAGAAGGAAACTTTCTGTGAGACTGCTCTAGGTCACGTGAATACCACTTGCACAGTTAAGCTTCTGTTTTCATTGAGCAGTATTCTAACACTGTTTTGCATTAGTCTGCTATGGGGTACTCGGGAGCACTGAGAGGCTTACGGTGAAAACAGAAATATCATTAGTTAGATACTGCACAGAAGATTTCCTAGAGCTGCTTTGTGATGTGTGCATTCTACTCACAGAGATATACTTTTCTTCTTATACAGAATTGGGGAATCCCATTTGGAGAAAAAGGTACCAGGGGACATTCGGGAGTATATGGACGGCTATGGTGAAAAAGGAATTATCCCCAGACAAAAACTGGAAAGAACCTTTCTGTGAAACTGCTTTGTGATAGATATGTCTATTCATCTCACATAGATAAAACTTTCTTTCTATTATGCATTTTTGAAACGCCGTCATATACGGATTCGGGAAGGGACATTCAGGAGCACATTCAGGCCTGTGGGGAAATACGAAATATCTTCTGATAAAAACTGGAGAGAAGCTTTCAGAGCAACTGCTTTGTTATGTGTGTATTCATCTCATAGAGTTAAATCATTCTCTGTTATGAGCACTTTGAAATCAGTGTTTCTGTAGAACCTGAGAAAGAACATTTGGGACTGCTCTTAAGAATATGCTGAAAAAGAAATATCCTCCAATAAAAACCAGAAGCAAACTTTCTGTGAAACTGCTCTAGGTCTCATGAATTACACTCTCACAGTTACGCTTCTCTTTTCATTGAGAAGTATTCTAAGACAGTTTTATTTTGGTCAGGTAAGGATACTCGGGAGTGCTTTGAGGCTTATGGTGAAAACGGATATATCTTCAGATAGACACCGGAGAGAAGATATCCTAGGAGCTGCTGTGTGAAATGTGCATTCCACTCACAGAGTTGTACTTTCCATCTCGTAGAGGATTGGGAAATCCCGTTTGATGAAAACATTACCAGGGATCATTTGGGAGTATATGGAAGGCTATGATGGAAAAGGAAATATCCTCAGAGAAAAACCTGAAAGACTCTTTCTGTGAAACTGTTGTGTGATAGATTTGTCTATTCATCTCACATAGATAAAACTTTCTTTCTATTATGCAGTTTTGAAACTGCGTCATGGACGCATTCATGAAGAGACATTCGGAAGCACATTCAGAACTGTGGGGATAAAGGAAATATCTTAAGATTAAAAACTGGAAAGAAGCTTTCTAAGAAACTGCTTTGTGATGTTTGCATTCCACTCAGGGAGTTGTACCTCTTTTCTCATAAGGCAGTGTTTGAGTACTGTTCCTGTGAAACTAAAAAAGTAATATTTGGCAGCGCATTGAAGACTATGGCCAACGGTGAAATATCTGGAAATAAAACCTTCAAAGAAGCATTTCAAGAAATAGCTCTCTGATGCATGCATTCATTTCAGAAAATTAAAGCTTACACTATGTTGTCCTCTTTGCAAACTCTGTCTTTAACGAATCTGTGAAGAGATAATAAGTGGCGCCCGGAGGCTTGTGGTGAGAAAGGAAACGTCTTCTGAAGAAAACTGGAGAGAAGCTTTCGTAACAACTGCTTTGTGATGTGTGTATTCACCTCATTGTGTTAAATCATTCTTTGGATAGAACATTTTGAAATCACTGTTTCTGCAGAACCTGAGAAAGTACTTTTGGGAACGCTCTTTAGAATATGCTGAAAAAGTAATACCTTCTGATAAAAACCAGGAGGAAATTTTCTGTGAAACTGCTCTAGGTCGCGCAAATTCCACTCACAGAGTTAAGCTTCTGTTTTCATTGAGCAGTATTCTAGCACTGTTTTAGGTTAGTCAACTTAGGGATATTCAGGAGCGCTTTGAGGCTTACAGTGAAAATGGAAATATCTTCAGATGGATACTGGAGAGATGCTTTCCAAAGAGCTGCCTTGTGAAGTGTGCATTCCACTCACAGAGTTATACCTTTTTTCTCATAGAAGATTGGGGATTCCAGTTTGGAGCAATACACTCCAGGGGACATTTGGGAGTACATGGACGGCTATGGTGAGAAAAGAAGTATCCTAAAAAAAAACCTGGAAAGAAGCTTTCTGTGAAACTGCTTTGTGATAGACATGTCTATTCATCTCACATAGGTAAAACTTTCTTTCTATTACACAGCTTGAAACTGCGTCTTGGACGGATTCGTGAAGGGATATTCGGGAGCACATTCAGGTCTGTGGGGAAGTAGGACATATCTCCAGATAAAAACTGGAGAGAAGCTTTCTGAGAAACTGCTTTGTAATGTGTGCATTCCACTCAGGGAGTTACACCTCTTATCTCATAAGACAGTGTTTGAACACTCTTCCTGTAAAACTGAAAAAGTGATAATTTGCAGCGCATTGAAGACTATGGCGAAAAGTGAAATATCATGGAATAAAACCCAGAAAGAAACGTTCCACGAAACTGCGTTCTGACGTGTGCATTCATTTCAGAGAGTTGAAGCTTCGAATACGTTGCCCAGTTTGGAAACAATGTCTTTGTGTAATCTGTGAAGGGATATTAAGTGGCACCCGGAGGCTTATGGTGAGAAAGGAAATATCTTCCAATGAAAATTGGAGAGAAGCTTTCGGAGAAACAGCTCTGTGATGTGTGTATTCATTTCATAGAGTTAAATCATTCTTTGAATTGAGCAGTTTGAAATCACTGTTTCTGTGTAACCTGAGAAAGGACATTTGGGAATGTTCTTAGGAATATGCTGAAAAAGAAATACCCTCCGATAAAAAGCAGAAGGAAACATTCTGTGAAACTGCTCTAGGTCACATGAAGTACACTCGCACATTTAATCTTCTGTTTTCATTGAGTAGTGTTCTAACACTGTTTTAGGATAGTCAACTTAGGGATACTTGGGAGCGCATTGAGACTTACACTGAAAATGGAAATATCTTCAGATAGATACTGTAGAGAATATATCTGAGGAGCTGCTTTGCGACATTTGCATTTAACTCTCAGAGTTATACTTTTATTTTCACAGAAGATTCGGATATCCCGTTTGGAGAAAATGATACCAGGGGACATTGGGTACTATATGGATGGTTATGGTGAAAAAGGATATAACCTCAGACAAAAACTGGAAAGAAGCTTTCTGTGAAACTGCTTTGTGATAGATATGTCTTTTCATCTCACATAGATAAAACTTTCTTTCTATTATGCTGTTTTGAAACTTCATCATGCACGGATTCGGGAAGGGACATTTGGAAGCACATTCAGGCCTATGGGGTAACAAGAGATAGCTTGAGAAAAAAACTGGAAAGAAGCTTTCTGAGAAACAGCTTTGTGATGTTTGCATTCCACTCAGGTGGTTATACTTCTTTTCTCATAAGGCAGTGTTTGAACACTGTTCCTGTAAAATTGAAAAAGTGGTATTTTGTAGTGCTTTGAAGACTATGGCAAAAAGTGAAATATCCGGAAATAAAAACCAGAAAGAAGCATTCAAAGAAACAGTACTCTGACGTGTGCATTTGTTTCAGAGAGATAATGCTTACACTACGTTGCCCAGGTTGGAAACTCTTTCAATGAGGAATCTGTGAAGGGATATTAAGGGGCGCCTGGAGGCTTGTGGTAAGAAAAGAAACCTCTTCCAATGAAAAGTGGAGAGAAGCTTTCAGAGCAACTGCTTTGTGATTTGTGTATTCATCTCGTTGAGTTAAATCATTCTTTGGATAGAGCAGTTTCAAATCACTGTTTCTGTGGAACCTGAGAAAGGACATTTGGGAACAGTCTTAAGAATATGCTGAAAAAGTAATACCCTCTAATAAAAACCAGAAGGAATCTTTCTGTGAAACTGTTCTAGCTCACGTGAATTTCACTCGCACAGTTAAGCTTCTATATTCATTGAGCAGTATCCTAACACTGTTTTAGGTTTGCCTGCTAAGGGATACCTGGGAGTGCTTTGAGGCTTATGGTGAAAACGGAAATATTCAGATAGATACTGGAGAGAAGATATCCGAGGAGCTGCTTTTTGACATGTGCATTCCACTCATAGAGTTGTACCTTTTTTCTCATAGAGGATTCAGGAATCCCATATGGAGCAAATGCTACCAGGGGACATTCAGGAGTATACGGATGGCTACGGTGAAAAAGGAAGAATCCTCAGAAAATAACTGGAAAGAAGCTGTCTGTGAAGCTGCTCTGGGATAGATACATCTATTCATCTCACATAGATAAAACTTTTTTTATTGCACAGCTTTGAAACTGCGTCATGGACAGATTCGTGAAGGGACATTTGGGAGCACCTTCAGGCCTGTGGGTAGTAGAAAATATCCCCAGATAAAAGCTCGAGAGAATATTTCTGGGGAACTGTTTTGTGATGAGTGCATTCCACTCAGGGAGTTATATCTCTTTTCTCATAACGCAGTGTTTGAACACTTCCTGTAAAACTGAAAAAGTGATGTTTTGCAGTTCATTGAAATCTAAGGCAAAAAGTGAAATATCCTGAAAGAAAACCCAGAAAGAAGCGTTTCAAGAAGTTCATCTCTGATGTGTGCATTCATTTCAGAGAGGTAAAGCTTACAATACGTTGCCCAGTGTGGAAACTCTGTCTTTGAGGAATCTGTGAAGGGATATTAAGTGGCGTCCAGAGGCTTGTGGTGAGAAACAAAACCTCTTCCAATTAAAACTGGAGAGAAGCTTTTGGAGCAACTGCTTTGAGAGGTGTGTATTCATATCATAGAGTTAAATCACTCTTTGAATTGAGCAGTTTGAAATCACTGTTTCTGTGGAACCTCAGAAGCAACATTTAGGAATGCTCTGAAGAATATGCTGAAAAAGAAATACTCTCTGATAAAAACCAGAAGGAAACTTTCTGTGAAACGACTCTATGTCATGTGAATTCACCTGCACATTTAAGCTTCTGTCTTCATTGAGCAGTATTCTAACATTGTTTTAGGGTAGTCAGCTGAGGGATACTCTGGGAGTACTTTCAGGCTTATGATGAAAACAGAAATATCTTTAGATAAATACTCAAGAGAAGACTTCCCAGGAACTGCTTTGTGATGAGTGGATTCCACTCAGAGATTTATACATTTCTTCTCATAGAGGATAGGGGAATCCCGGTTGGAGAAAAAGCTACCAGGGGACATTCGGGAGTATATGGATGGCTATGGTGAAAAAGGAAATATCCTCAGACAAAAACTGGAGAGAAGCTTTCTATGAAACGGCTTTCTGATAGATATGTCTATTCATCTCAGCTAGATAAAACATTCTTTCTATTACAAAGTTTTGAAACTGCATCATGGATGGATTCACGAAGGGACATTTGGGAGCACATTCAGGCCTGTGGGGATAAATTAGATAACTTCAGATAAAAACTAGAGAGAAGCTTTCTGAGAAACTGCTTTGTGACGTATGCATTCCTCTCAGGGAGTTATACCTCTTTCTTCATAAGGCAGTGTTTGAACACTGTTCCTCTAAAACTGAAATAGTGATATTTTGCAGTGCATTGAAGACTATGGCAAAAAGTGAAATATCCTGAAATAAAACCCAGAATCATTGCAAGAAACTGCACTCTGCCGTGTGCATTCATTTCAGAGAGTTAAAGCTTACACTACATTGCCCGGTTTGGAATCTCCGTCTTTGAGGAATCTGTGAAGGGATATTAAGTGGCGCCCGCAGGCTTGTGGTGAGAAAGGAAACGTCTTCTGATGAAAACTGGAGAGAAGCTTTTGGAGCAACTGCTTTGTAATGTGTTTATTACTCTCATAGAGTTAAATCATTCTTTGGATTGAGCAGTTTGAAATCAGTTTCTGTAGAACCTGAGAAAGGACATTTGGGAACACTCTTAAGAATATGCTGAAAAAGCAATACCCTCAAATATAAACCAGAAGGAAATTTTCTGTGAAACTGCTCTAGGTCACGTGAATTCCATTCCCACAGTTAAGCTTCTGTTTTCATTGAGCAGTATTCTAGTAATGTTTTAGGTTAATCAGCTAAGGGATAGTCTGGAGTGCTTTGAGGGTTACGGTGAAAACGGAAATATCTTCAGATAGATAATGGAGAGAAGATTTCCGAGGAGCTGCTTTGTGACGTGTACATTCCACTCACAGAGTTATACTTTTCTTCTTATAGAGGATTAGGGAATCCCGTTTGGAGAAAAAGACACCAAGGGACATTCCAAAGTACGTGGACAGCTATGATGAATGAGGAAATATCCTGCGACAAAAGCTGGAAAGAAGCTTTCTGAGAAAATGCTTTGTGATAGATATATCTATTCATCTCACATAGATAAAACTTTCTATTACGCACTTGTGAAACTGTGTCATGGAAGGATATGCTAAGGGATATTCGGAAGCACATTCACGCAGGTGGGGAAATAGGAGATAACTTCAGATAAAAAATGGAGAGAAGCTTTCAGAGAAACTGCTTTGTGATGTGTACTTTCCACTCTGGTAGTTATACTGCTTTTCTCATAAGGCAGTGTTTGAACACTGTTCCTGTAAAACTGAAAAGTTGATATTTTGCAGCACATTGAAGACTACTGCGAAAAGTGAAATATCCTGAAATAAAACCCATACAGAATCCTTTTAAGAAATTGCTCTCTGATGTGTGCATTCAGTTCAGAGAGTTAAGGCTTACACTACATTGTGCAGTTGGGAAACCCTGTCCTTGAGGAATCTGTGAAGGGATATTAAGTGGTGCCCAGAGGCTGGCGGTGTTAAAGGAAACGCCTTCCTATGTAAACTGTAGAGAAGCTTTCAGAGCAACTGCTTTGTGATGCATGAACTCATCTCATAGAGTTAAATCATTCTTTGGATTGAGCAGATAGAAATCACTCCTTGTTGTGTACCTGAAAAGGGACATTTTTGAACGATCTTAGGAATATAAAGGAAAAGAAATACCCTCCGATAAAAACCAGAAGGAAACTTTCTGTGAAAATGTTCTGGGTCACCTGAAATCCACTCACACAATTAAGCTTCTGTTTCCATTGGGCAGTATTCTAACACTGTTTGGGATAGTCAGTTAAGGGATAGTCAGGGTGCACTTTGAGGCTTACGGTTAAAACGGAAATACCGTCAGATAGATACTGGAGAGAAGATTTCCAAGGAGCTGATTGGTGACGTATGCATTGAACTCACAGAGTTGTACTTTTCTTCTTATAGAGGATTGGGGAATCCCATTTGAAAAAAGCTACCAGGGGACATTCGGGAGTATATGAACGGCTAAGGTGAAAAAGGAAATATCCTCAGACAAAAACTAGAAAGAAGCATTCTCTGAAACAGCTCTGTGATAGATATGTCTATTCATCTCACATAGATAAAATTTTCTTTCTATTACGCAGTTTTGAAACTGTGTCATGTAAAAATTCATGATGGGAGAGTCAGGGGCACATTCAGGCTTGTGGGGAAATACGAAATATCTTCAGATAAAAGCTGGAGAGGATCATTCTGTGACACTGCTTTGTTATGTGTGCATTCCACTCTGGGAGTTATACCTCTTTTCTCACAAGGGAGTATTTAAACACTGTTCCTGTAAAACTGAAAAAGTGATGTTTTGCAGTGCATTGAAGACTATGGCGAAAAGTGAATTATCCTGATATAAAACCCAGAAAGAAGTGTTCCACGAAACTGTTCTCTGACATTTGCATTCATTTCAGAGAGTTAAAGCTAACACTACGTTGCGCAGTTTGGAAACTCTGTCTTTGAGGAATATGTGAGGGGATATTATTGGTGTCTGGAGGGTTGTGGTGAGAAATGAAACCTCTTCTAATGAAAACTGGAGTGAAGGTTTCGGAGCAACTGCTTAGTGATGTGTGTATTCATCTCATTGAATTAAATCATTCTTTAGATAGAGCGGCCTGAAATCACTGTTTCTGTGGAATCTGAGAAAGGACATTAGGGAACACTGTTAAGAATCTGCAGAAAAAGCAGTACCCTCCGATAAAAACCAGAAGGAATCTTTCTGTGAAACTGCTATAGGTCACGTAAATTCCACTCACACAATTAAGCTTCTGTTTTCATTAAGCAGTATTCTAACACTGATTTAGGTTGGTCACCTAAGGAATACTCAGGAGCACTTTGAGGCTGACGGTGAAAACGGAAATATCTTCAGATAGATACTGGAGAGAAGATTTTCGAGGAGCTGCTTTGTGATGTGTGCATTCCAATCACAGAGTTGTACTTTTCTTCTCACAGAGGATTGGGGAATCCCGTTTGGAGAGAACGCTAGCAGGGGACTTTATGGAGTATATGGATGTACACAGTGAAAACGGAAGTATACTCAGACAAATACTGTAAAGAAGCATTCTCTGAATCTGCTTTGTGATAGACATGTGTATTCATCTCACGCAAATAAAACTTTCTTTCTATTATGCAGTTTTGAAATGGAGTCATGTACGGATTTGCAAAGGGACATTCGGGAGCACATTCAAGCCTGTTGGGAAATACGAAATATCTCCAGATAAAAACGGGAGAGAAGTTTTGTGAGAAACTGCTTTGTGATGTGTGCATTCCATGCAGGGAGTTATACTTTTCTTTTCATAGAAGATTGGGGAATCCCTTTTGGAGAAAACGCTACCAGGGGACATTCAGGTGTATATGGATGACTATGGTGAAAAAGGAAGAATCCTCAGACAAAAACTGGAAAGAAGCTCTTTGTAAAACTGCTTTGTGATAGATATGTCTATCTCATATACATAAAACGTTCCTTTTATTATGCATTTTTGAAATGACGTCATGGACGGATTAGCAAAGGGACATTTGGGAGCACCTTCAGGCCTTTGGGGAGATAGGAGATCTCCTCAGATAAAAACTGGATAGAAGGTTTCTGAGAAACTGCTTTGTGATGTGTGCTTTCCACTCAGGGAGTTATACCTCTTTTCTCATATGGCAGTGTTTCAACACTCTTTCTGTAAAACTGAAAATGTGATATTTTGCTGCACTTTGATGACTATGGCTCAAAGTGAAATATCCTGAAATAAAACCCAGAAAGAAGCTTTCCAAGAAACTGCTCTCTGACCTGTGCATTCAGTTCAGAAAGTTAAAGCTTACTCTACGTTGCCCACTTTGGAAACTCTGTCTTTTAGGAATCTCTGAAGGGATGTTAAGTAGCGCATGGAGGCTTTGGTAAGAAAGGAAACGTCTTCGGATGAAAACTGGAGAGAAGCTTTCGGAGCAACTGCTTTGTGATGTGTGTATTCCTCTCATAGAGTTAAATCATTCTTTGGATTGAGCAGTTTGAAATCACTGATTCTGTGGAACCTGAGAAAGGACAATTGGGAACGCTCTTAAGAATATGCTGAAAAAGAAATACCTTCCGATAAAAACCAGAAGGAATCTTTCTGTGAAACTGCTCTAGGTAATGTGAAGTCCACTCACACAGTTAAGCTTCTGTTTTCATTGAGCAGTATTCTAACACTGTTTTGAGTTAGTCAGCTACAGGCTACTCGGGAGCACTTTGAGGCTTATGGTGAAAACGGAAATATCTTCAGATAGATACTGGAGAGAAGATATACGAGGAGCTGCATCATGACGTGTGCATTCCACTCAGAATAATACTTTACTTCTCATAGAAGATTGGAGAATCCTGCTTGGAGAAAAAGCTACCTGGGGACATTTGCGAGTAAATGTATGGCTATGGTGAAAAAGGAAATATCCTCAAACAAAAACTGGAAAGAGGCTTTCTGTTAAACTGCTTTACGATAGATATGTCTTTTCATCTCACATAGATAAAACTTTTTTCGATTACGTTGTTTTGAAAATTCATCATGGACAGATTCGCGAAGCGACATTCGGAAGCACATTCAGGCGTATGGGTTAACATTACATATCCTAAGAAAAAGACTGGAAAGAAGCTTTCTGAGAAACAGATTTGTTATGTTTGCATTCAACTCAGGGAGTTATACATCTTTTCTCATAAGGCAGTGTTTGAACACTGTTCTTGTAAAGCTGAAAAAGTGATATTTTGCATCGCATTGAAGACTATGGTGAAAAGTGAAACAAACTGAAATAAAACCCATAAAGAAGCGTTCCAAGAAACTGCACTCTGACGTGTGCATTCATTTCAGAGAAGTAAAGCTTACGCTATGTTGCCCAGTTTGGAAACTCTGTCTTTAAGGAATCTGGAAAGGGATATTAAGAGGCACCCAGAGGCTTCTGGTGAGAAAGGAAACGTCTTCTGATGAACACTGGAGAGAAACTTTCGGAGCAACTACTTTGTGATGTGTGTATTCATCTCATAGAGTTAAATCATTCTTTAGAATGAGCTGTTTGAAATCACAGTTTCTGTGGAACCTGAGAAAGGACATTTGGGAATGCTCTTAAGAATATGCTGAAAAAGAAATTCCCTCCAATAAAAACCAGAAGCAAACTTTCTGTGAAACTGCTCTAGGTCTCATGAATTACACTCTCACAGTTACGCTTCTGTTTTCATTGAGCAGTAATCTAACACTATTTTAGGTTACTTAGCTAAGGGATACTCCAGAGTGTTTTGAGGCTTATGGTGAAAATGGAAATATCTTCAGATAGATACTGGAAAGAAGATTGCCAAGGAGCTGCTTTGTGATGAGTGCATTCCACTCACAGAGTTATAATATTCTTCTCATAGAGGATTGGGGAATCCTGTTTGGAGGAAAAGCTACCAGGGGACATTTGGGAGTACATGGACGGTTATGGTGAAAAAGGAAATATCCTCAGACAAAAAGTGGAAAGAAGCTTTCTGTGAAACTGCTTTGGGATAGATATATCTTTTTATCACACATAGATAAAACTTTCTTTCTGTTACGCAGTTTTGAAACTGCGTCATGGACGGATTCACGAAGGGACATTCGGTAGCACATTCAGGAATGTGGGGAAATACAAGATATTGTCAGATAAAAACTGGAGGGAAGCTTTCGGGGAAACTGCTTTGTAATGTGTGCATTCCACTCAGGGAGTTATACCTCTTTTCTCTTATGGCAGTGTTTGAACAATGTTCCTGTAACGCTGAAAAAGTATATTTTGCAGCGCATTCAAGACTACAGGGAAAGTGAAATATCCTGAAATTAAACACAGTAAAAAAGTGCTGCAAGAAACTATTCTCTGACGTGAGCAATCATTTCAGAGTGTTAAAGCTTACATTATGTTGCCCAGTTTGAATACTCTGTCTTTGAGGAATCTGTGAAGTGATATTGAGTTACACCTGGATGCTTGTGGTGAAAAAGGAAACGACTTCTGATGAAAACTGGAGAGAAGCATTCAGAGCAACTGCTTTGTGATGTGTGTATTCATCTCATAGAATTAAATCATTCTTTGAATTGAGCAGTTTGAAATCACTGTTTCTGTGGAACTTGAGAAATGACATTTGGGAATGCTCTTAGGAATATGCTGAAAAAGTAATACCCTCTGATAAAAACCAGAAGGAATCTTTCTGTGAAATTGCTCTAGGTCACATGAATTCCACTCGCAGAGTTAAGCTTCTGTTTTCATTGAGCAGTATTCTAACACTGTTTTAGTTTAGTCAGCTAAGGGATACTTGAGAGCACTTTGAGGTTTACGGTGAAAACAATAATATGTTCCGATAGATACTGGAGAGAACATTTCTGAGCAGCTGCTTTAGACGTGTGCATTTCACTCATAGTTGTCCTTTTCTTCTCATAGAGGATTGGGGAATCCTGTTTGGAGAAAACGCTACCAAGGGACATTCGGGCGTATATGGACGACTATGATGAAAAAGGAAGTATCCTCAGACAAAAACTGGAAAGACGCTTTCTGTGAAACTGCTGTGTGACAGATATGTCTTTTCATCTCACATAGACAAAATTTTCTTTCTATTATGCAATTTTGAAACAGCTTCATGGACAGATTCCCATAGGGATATTCAGAAGCACATTCAGGCCTGTGGAAAATAGGAGATAACTTCAGATAAAAACTGGAGAGAAGCTTTCTGAGAAACTGCTTTGTGATGTGTTCATTCCACTCACTGATTTATACCTCTCTTCTCATAAGGCAGTGTTTGATCACTGTTCCTGTAAAACTGAAAAAGTGATATTTTGCAGCAAATTGAAGACTAGGGTGAAATGTAAAAGATCCTGAAATAAAACACAGAAAGAAGCATTCCAAGAAACTGGTCTCTGACGTGTGAATTCATTACAGAGAGTTGTACCTTACACTATGTTGCCCAGTTTAGAAACTCTCTCTTTAGGGAATCTGTGAAGGGATATTAAGTGATGCCTGGAGGCTTTTGGTGAGAAAAGAAACGTCTTCTGATGAAAACTGGAGAGGTGCTTTTGGAGCAACTGCTTTGGGATGTGTGCATTCAACTCAGAGTTAAACCATTCTTTTGATTGAGTAGTTTGAAATCACTGTTTCTGTGGAACCTGAGAAAGAACATTTAGGAACCCTCGTATGAATACGCTGAAAAAGAAATACCCTCTGATAAAAACCAGAAGGAAACTTTCAGTGAAACTGCTCTAGGTTATGTAAATTTCAATCGCACAGTTAATCTTCTGTATTCATTGAGAAGCACTCTAACAATGCTTTCGGTTACTCAGCTAAGGGATACCCAGAAGTTCTTTGAGGAATAAGGTGAAAACAGAAATATCTTCAGATAGATACTGGAGAGAAGATTTTCGAGGTGCTGCTTTGTGACGTGTCCATTCCACTCACTGAGTTATACAGTTCTTTTCTTAGAGGATTGAGGAATCCTTTTGGAGAAAATGCTGCAAGGGGACATTTAGGAGTATATGGATGGCTATGGTGAAAAAGGAAGTATCCTCAGACAAAAGCTAGAAAGAAACTTTCTGTGAAACTGGTTCATGAGAGATATGACTATTCTCACATAGATAAAACTATCTTTCTATTACACAGTTTTGAAACTGTGTAGATAAAAACTGGAGAGAAGCTTTCTGAGAAACTGCTTCGTGATGTGTGCATTTCACTCAGGTCGTTATACCTCTTTTCTCATAAGGCAGTGTTTGAACACGGTTCCTGTAAAACTGAAAAAGTGATATTTTGAAGTGACTGAAGACTATGGGGAAAAGTGAAATATGCTGAAATAAAACCCAGAAAGAAGCGTATCTGAGAAACTGCTCTCTGACGTGTGCATTCTTTTCAGAGAGGTAAAGCTTACACTACGTTGCCCAGTTTGGAGAATCTGTCTTTGGGGAATGTGTGAAGGGATATTAAGTGGTGTGCAGAGGCTTGTGGTGAGAAAGGAAACCTCTTCCGATGAAAACTGGAGGGAAGCTTTGGAGCAACTGCTTTGTGATGTGTGTATTCATCTCATAGAGTGAAATCATTCTTTGAATTCAGCAGTTTGAAATCACTGTTTCTGTGGAACCTGAGAAAGAACATTTGGGAACGCTCTGAAGAATATGCTGAAAAAGAAATACTCTCTGATAAAAACAGGAAGGAAACATTCTGTGAAAAGATTCTATGTCACGTGAATTCCTATCACACATTTAAGCTACTGTTGTCATTGAGCAGTATTCTAACACTGTTTTAGGGCAGTCAGATTAGGGATAGTCTGGGAGCGTTTTTAGGAATACGATGACAATGGAAATATCTTTAGATAGATACTCTAGAGAAGATTTCCCAGGAACTGCTTTGTAATGTGTGCATTCCACTCACAGATTTATACTTTTCTTCTTTTAGAGGAATGGGGAATCTTGCTAGGAGAAAAAGCTACTGGGTTTTATCTCTGGATATTTCACTCTTTGCCATAGTTTTCAATGGGCAGCAATATATCACTTTTTCTGGTTTATAGGAACAGTGTTCAAACACTGCTTTATGAGAAAACAGGTATAACTTTCTGAGTGGAATGCCCATATCACAAAACTGTTTCTCAGAAAGTTTCTCTCCAGTTTTTATCTGTAGATATTTCCTATATCCCCACAGGGCTGAATGTGCTCCCGAATGTCCCTTCAAGAATCCATCGATGACAAAGTTTCAAAACTCCATAAGAGAAAGAAAGTTTTTTCTATGTAAGTTGAATTAAACAATATATCACAAAGCAGATTCACAGAAAGCTTCTTTCCATTTTTTGTCTGAGAATATTCCTTCATAGACGTCCATATACTTCCGAATGCCCCCGGTAGCTTTTTCTCGAAACAGGATTCCCCAATCCCATATGAGAATGGTTTAACTCTGAGTGGACTGCACACGTCACAAAACAGCTCCTCGGAAATCTTCTCTCCAGTATCTATCTGAAGATATTTCCGGTTTCACCATAAGCCTCAAAGCACTCCTGAGTAACCCTTATCTGACTAACCTAAAACAGTCTTAGAATACTGCTCAATGAAAACAGAAGTTTTTAACTGTGTGAGTGAAATTCACGTAACCTAGAGCAGTTTCACAGAAAGTTTCCTTCTGGTTTTTATTGGAGAGTATTTCTTTTTCAGCATATTCTTAAGAGCGTTCCCAAATGGCCTTTCTCAGATTCCACAGAAACAGTGATTTCAAACTGCTCAATTCAAAGAATGATTTAACTCTATCAGATGAATACACACATCACAAAGTCGTTACTCTGAATGTTTTCCTCCACTTCATTTTCTTTCTCACCACAAGCCTCTGGGTGCCTCTAAATATCCCTTCACAGATTCCTCCAAGACAGAGTTTCCAAACTGGGCAATGTAGTGTAAGCTTTGAGCCTCTGAAATGAATGCACAGGTCAGAGAGCATTTTCCTGGAATGGTTCTTTCTGTGTTTTATTTCTGGAGATTTCACTTTTCGCCATAGTCTTCAATGACTGCAAAATATCACTTTTTCAGTTTTACAGAATCAGTGTTGGATCACAGCCTTATGAGGAAAGAGTTAAAACTCCCTGAGTGGAATGCACACATCACAAAGCAGTTTCTCAGCAAGCTTCTCTCTGGTTCTTATCTGGAGATATTTACCATTTGCCCACAGGTCTGAATGAGCTCCCGAATGTCCCTTCGCGAAACCGTCCATGATGTAGTTTCAAACCTGTGAAATAGAAAGAAATATTTTTCTATGTGAGATGAATAGACATATCTATCACAAAGCAGTTTCAGAGAAGGCTTCTTTCCAGTTTTTGTCTGAGGATACTTCCTTTTCCACCATAGCCATCTACATACTCCCGTATGTCCCCAGTAGCGTTTTCTCCAAACCAGATTCCCTAAATCTCTATGAGAATAAAGGTATAATTCTGTGACTGGAATGCACACATCACAAAGCAGCTCTTCGGAAGTCTTCCTTACAGTATCTATCTGAAGATGTTTCCTTTTTCACCGTAAGCCTCAAAGTGCTTCCGAGTGTCCCTTAGCTGACTAAGCTAAAACAGTGCTAGAATAGTGCTCACTGAAAACAGAAGCTTAACTGTGCGAGCGGAATTCACGTGACCCAGAAGAGTTTCACAGAAAGTTTCCCCTTGATTTTTATCAGAGGGTATTACATTTTCAGCATATTGTTAAGAGCATTCCCAAATGTCCTTTCTCAGGTTCCACAGAAACAGTGATTTCAAACTGTTCAATCCAGAGAATGATTTAAATCCAGGAGATGATTACACACATCACAAAGCAGTTGCTTCCGTAGCTTCTCTATGGTTTTCAATGGAAGATGTTTCCTTTCTCATCACAAGCCTCCGGGTGACACTTAATATCCCTTCAGAGCTTCCTCCAAGACACAATTTCCAAACTGGGCAACGTAGTGTAAGTTTTGACTCTCTGAAATGAATGCATACGTCAGAGAGCAGTTTCTTGAAATGATTCTTTCTGGGTTTTATTTCAGGATATGACACTTTTCACCATACTCTTCATTGCATTGCAAAATATCATTTTGTCAGTTTTACAAGAACAGTGTTCAAACACTGTCTTATGAGAAAAGAGGTATAACTCCCTGAGTGGAATGCACACATCACAGAGAAGTTTCTCAGAAGGCTTCTTTCCATTTTTTATCTGGAGATATTTCCCATTTTCCTACAGGTCTGAAAGTGCTCCCGAATGTCCCTTCGTGAATTCATCCATGACGCAGCTTCTAAACAGTGCAATAGAAAGAAATATTTTTCTATGTGAGATGAATAGACATATCAATCACAAAGCAGTTTCAGAGAATGCTTTTTCCAGTATTTTTCTGAGGATACTTTCTTTTTCTCCATTGGCATCCATATACTTTCTTTTTTTTTTCTTTTTTTTGCCTTTTATCCAAACGGGATTCCCTAATCATCTATGAGAAGAAAGTTTTAACTCTGTGAGTGGAATGCACACGTCACAAAGCAGCTCCTCGGAAATCTTCTCTTCAGTATCTATCTGAAGATATTTCCATTTTCACCGTAAGCCTCAAAGCGCTCCTGAGTATCCCTTAGCTGACTAACCTAAAACAGATAGATAATACTGCTCAATGAAAACAGAAGTTTAACTGTGTGAAGGAAATTCACTTGACCTACAGCAGTTTCACAAAACGTTTCCTTCTGGTTTTTATTGGAGAGTATTACTTTTTCAGTATTAAAGCGTTCCCAAATGTCCTTTCTCAGGTTCCACAGAAACACTGATTTCAAACTTCTCAAACCAAAGAATGATTTAACCCTATAAGAGGAATACACACATCACAAAGCCATTACTCTGAAAGCTTTCCTCTACTTTCCATAAGAAGACATCTCCTTTCTCACCACAAGCTCCCAGGCGCCACTAAATATCCCTTCACAGATTCAAAGACAGAGTTTCCTAACCAGGCAACGTAGTGTAAACTTTAACTCTTTGAAATGAATGCACACGTCAGAGAGTAGTTTCTTGGAACCGTTCTTTCTGTGTTTTATTTCCGGATATTTCACTATTCACCATAGTCGTCAATAACTGCAAAATATCACTTTTTCAGTTTTGCAGAAACAGTGTTGGAACACTGCCTTATGAGGAAAGAGGTATTACTCCCTAAGTGGAATGCACCCATCACAAGCAGTTTCTCAGAAAGCTTCTTTCCGTTTTTAGTCTGGAGATATTGCCCATTTTCCCACAGGTCTGAATGTACTCCCAAATGTCCCTTCACGAATCCGTCCATGACGCAGTTTCAAAACTGCGTAATAGAAAGAAATATTTTTCTATGTGAGATAAATATACATATCTATCACAAAGCAGTTTCAGAGAACGCTTCTTTCCAGTTTTTGTCTGAGGATACTTCCTTTTCCACCATAGCGTCTACAAAATCCCGTATGTCCCCCGGTAACATTTTCTCTAAACTGGATTACCGAAATCTCTATGAGAATAGAGGTATAACTCTGTGAGTGCAATGCATGCATCACAAAGCAGCTCTTCGGAAGTCTTCTCTACAGTACCTATCTGAAGATTTTCCGTTTTCACCATAAGCCTCCAAGCACTCCCGAGTGTGCCTTAGCTGACTAAGCTAAAACCGTGTTACAATACTGCTCAACGAAAACAGAAGCTTAACGGTGCAAGTGGAATTCACGTGACCCAGAAGAGTTTCACAGAAAGTTTCCTCCTGATTTTTATCAGAGGGTATTACTTTTTCAGCATATTCTTAAGAGCGTTCCCAAATGTACTTTCTCAGGTTCCACAGAAACGGGGATTTCAAACTGTTCAATCCAGAGAATGATTTAACTCCAGGAGATGATCACACACATCACAAAGCAGTTGCTTCCATGACTTCTCTCCAGTTTTCAATGGAAGATGTTTCTTTTCATCACAAGCCTCCGGGTGACACTTAATATCCCTTCAGAGATTCCTCCAAGACAGAGTTTCCCAACTGGGCAAGGTAATATAAGTTTTGACTCTCTGAAATGAATGCGCACGTCAGAGTGCTGTTTCTTGCAATGCTTCTTTCTGGGTTTTATTTCGGGATATGACACTTTTCACCATAGTCTTCATTGCATTGCAAAATATCATTTTTTCAGTTTTACAAGAACAGTGTTCAAACACTGTCTTATGAGAAAAGAGGTATAACTCCCTGAGTGAAATGCACACATCACAGAGCAGATTCTCAGATGGCTTCCTTCCATTGTTTAGCAATGTCGTGTAAGCTTTAACTCTTTGAAATGAATGCACACGTCAGAGAGCAGTTTCTTGGAACACTTCTTTCTGGGTTTTATTTCCAGATATTTCACTTTTCACCATAGTCTTCAATAAGTGCAGAATATCACTTTTCCAATTTTACAGAAAGTGTTGGAACACTGCCTTATGAGGAAATAAGTACTACTTCCTGAGTGGAATGCACACATCCCAAAGCAGTTCCTCAGAAAGCTTCTTTCCGTTTTTTATCTGGAGATATTGCCCGTTTTCCCACAGGTCTGAATGTGCTCCCGAATGTCCCTTCACGAATCCGTCCATGATGTAGTTTCAAAATTGCATAATAGAAAGAAATATTTTTCTATGTGAGATGAATAGACATATCTATCACAAAGCCGTTTGAGAGAATGCTTCTTTCCAGTTTTTGTCTGAGGATACTTTCTTTTCCACCATAGCAGTCTACAAAATCCCGTATGTCCCCCGGTAACGTTTTCTCCAAACTGGATTACCGAAATCTCTATGAGAATAAAGGTATAACTCTGTGAGTGCAATGCACACATCACAAAGCAGCTCTTCGGAAGTCTTCTCTACAGTATCTATCTGAAGATTTTCCGTTTTCGTTGTGAGCCTCAAAGTGTTCCCAAGTGTGCCTTAGCTGACTAAGCTAAAACAGTGTTAGAATACTGTTCAACGAAAACGAAAGCTTAACTGTGCGAGTGGAATTCACGTAACCCAGAACAGTTTCACAGAAAGTTTCCTCCTGATTTTTATCAGAGGGTATTACTTTTTCAGCACAATCTTAAGAGCGTTCCCAAATGTACTTTCTCAGGTTCCACAGAAACAGTGATTTCAAACTGTTCAATCCAGAGAATGATTTAACTCCAGGAGATGATTACACACATCACAAAGCAGTTGCTTCCATGGCTTCTCTCCAGTTTTCAATGGAAGATGTTTCCTTTCTCATCACAAGCATCCGGGTGACACTTAATATCCCTTCAGAGATTCCTCCAAGACAGAGTTTCCCAACTGGGCATCGTAGTGTAAGTTTTGACTCTCTGAAATGAATGCACACGTCAGAGAGCTGTTTCTTGCAATGTTTCTTTCTGGGTTTTATTTCGGGATATGACACTTTTCACCATAGTCTTCATTGCGTTGCAAAATATCATTTTTCCAGTTTTACAGGAACAGTGTTCAAACACTGTCTTATGAGAAAAGAGGTAAAACTCCCTGAGTGAAATGCACACATCACAGAGCAAATTCTCAGAGGGCTTCCTTCCATTGTTTATATGGAGATATTGCCCATATTCCCACAGGTCTGAATGTCCTCCCGAATGTCCTTTCGCTAATCCTTCCATGACGCAGTTTCTAAACTGCGCAATAGAAAGAAATATTCTTCTATGTGAGTTGAATAGACATGTCAATCACAAAGCAGTGTCAGAGAACGCTTCTTTCCAGTTTTTTTCTGAGGATACTTCCTTTTTCACCATAGGTGTCCATATACTTCGGAATGTCCCCTAGTAGCGTTTTATCCAAACGGGATTCCCCAATCATCTATGAGAAGAAAGTTTTAACTCTCTGAGTGGAATGACACATCACAAAGTAGCTCCTCGGAAAGCTTCTCTCCAGTATCTATCTGAAGATATTTTCGGTTTCACCATAAGCCTCAAAGCACTCCTGAGTATCCCTTAGCTGACTAACTTAAAACAGTCTTAGAATACTGCCCAATGAAAACAGAAGTTTAACTGTATGAAAGAAATTCACTTGACCTACAGTAGTTTCACAGAAAGTTTCCTTCTGGCTTTTATCAGATTGTATTTCTTTTTCAGCATATTCTTAAGAGCGTTCCTAAATGTACTTTCTCAGTTTCCAGACAACAGTGATTTCAAACTTATAATTCCAAAGAATTATTTAACTCTATCAGGTAAATACACACCTCACAAAGCCGTCGCTCTGAAACTTTTTCTCCAGTTTCCATCGGAAGACGTTCCCTTTCTCACCACAAGCCTATCGGCGCCACTTAATATCCCTTCACAGATTCCTCAAAGACAGAGTTTCCTAACTGGGCAACATAGTCGAAGCTTTAACTCTCTGAAGTGAATGCACACGTCAGAGAGCAGTTTCTTGGAACGCTTCTTTCTGGGTTTTATCTCTGGAGATTTCACTTTTCACCATAGTATTCAATGCGCTGCAATATATTACTTTTCCTGTTTTACAGGAACAGTGCTAAAACACTGTTTTATGAGAAAACAGGTACAATTTTCTGAGTGGAATGCCCATATCACAAAACAGTTTCTCAGAAAATTTCTCTCCAGTTTTTATCTGGAGATATTTCCTATTTCCCCACAGGGCTGCGTGTGCTCCCGAATGTCCCTTCGAGAATCCATCCATGACGAAGTTTCAAAACTGCGTAATAGAAAGAAAGTTTTTTCTATATGAGATGAATTGAAAAATCTATCACAAAGCAGATTCACAGAAAGCTTGTTTACAGTTTCTGTCTGAGGATATCCCTTTTTCACCATAGTCGTCCATATACTCCCAAATGTCCCCTGGTAGCGTTTTCTCGAAACAGGCTTCCCCAATCCTCTATGAGAAGAAAGGTATAACTCTGTGAGTGGAACGTACGACGGACAAAGCAGCTCCTTGGGAAAACTTCTCTCCAGTATCTTTCTGAAGTTATTTCCGTTTTCACCATAAGCCTCAAAGCGCTCCTGAGTATCCCTTAGCTGACTAACCTAAAACACCGTTAGTATACTGCTCAATGAAAACAGAGTCTGAACTGCGCGAGTCAAATTCACGTGACTAGAGCCGTTTCACAGAAAGTGTCCTTCTGGTTTTTATTGGAGAGTATTACTTTTTCAGCATATTCTTAAAGCGTTCCCAAATGTCCTTTCTCAGGTTCCACAGAAACAGTGATTTCAAACTTCTCAAATCAAAGAATGATTTAACCTATGAGATGAATACACACATCACAAAGCCGTTACTCTGAAAGCTTTCCTCCACTTTCCATCAGAAGACATTTGCTTTCTCACCACAAGACCCCGGGCGCCACTAAATATCCCTTCACAGATTCCTGAAAGACAGAGTTTCCTAACCGAACAATGTAGTGTAAGCTTTAATTCTTTGAAATGACTGCACACGTCAGAGAGTAGTTTCTTGGAATGCTTCTTTCTGTGTTTTATTTCCGGATATTTCACTTTTCGCCATAGTCTTCAATAACTGCAAAATATCACTTTTTCAGTTTTACAGAAACAGTGTTGGAACACTGCCTTATGAGGAAAGAGGTATTACTCCCTAAGTGGAATGCACACATCACAAAGTAGTTTCTTAGAAAGTTTCTTTCCATGTTTTATCTGGAGATATTGTCCATTTTCCCAAAGGTCTGAATGTGCTTCCAAATGTCCCTTCGCGAATCCGTCCATGACGCAGTTTCAAAATTGCATAATAGAAAGAAATATTTTTCTATGTGAGATAAATATACATATCTATCACAAAGCCGTTTCTGAGAACGCTTCTTTCCAGTTTTTGTCTGAGGATACTTCCTTTTCCACCATAGCTGTCTACATACTCCCGTATGTCCCCCGGTAACGTTTTCTCCAAACTGGATTCTCGAAATCTCTATGAGAATAAAGGTATAACTTTGTTAGTGGAATGCACACGTCACAAAACAGCTCTTCAGAAGTCTTCTCTACAGTATCTATCTGAAGATTTTCCGTTTTCACAGTAAGCCTCAAAGCGCTCCCGAGTGTCCCTTAGCTGACTAAGCTAAAACCGTGTTAGAATACTGCTCAACAAAAACAGAAGCTTAACTGTGCGAGTGGAATTCACGTGACCCAGAAGAGTTTCACAGAAAGTTTCCTCCTGATTTTTATCAGAGCCTATTACTTTTTCAGCATATTCTTAAGAGTGTTCCCAAATGTCCTTTCTCATGTTCCACAGAAACAGGGATTTCAAACTGCTCAATCCAGAGAATCATTTAACTCCAGGAGATGATTACACACATCACAAAGCAGTTGCTTCCGTGGCTTCTCTCCAGTTTTCAACGGAAGATATTTCCTTTCTCATTACAAGCCTCCCAGTGACACTTAATATCCCTTCAGAGATTTCTCCAAGACAGAGTTTCCAAACTGGACAACGTAGTGTAACCTTTGACTCTCTGAAATGAATGCGCACATCACCAAGCAATTTCCTGAAACTCTTCTTTCTGGGTTTTCTTTCCGGATATGACACTTTCCACCATAGTCTTCATTGAGTTGCAAAATATCACTTTTTCTGTTTTACAGGAAGAGTGTTCAAACACTGTCTTATGAGAAAAGAGGCATAACTCACTGAGTGGAATGCACACATCATAAAGCAATTCCTCAGAAAGCTTCTTTCCATTTTTTACCTGGAGATATTTCCCATTTTCCCACAGGTCTGAATGTGCTCTCAAAAGTCCCTTCGCGAATCCTTCCATGACACAGTTTGAAAACTGCGTAATAGAAAGAAATATTTTTCTATGTGAGATGAATAGACATATCTATCACAAAGCAGTTCCAGGGAATGCTTATTTCCAATTTTTTGTGTGAGGATACTTCCTTTTTTACCATAGGCCTCCTTATACTTTGGAATGTCCCCTGGTAGTGATTTCTCCTAATGGGATACTCCAATCATCTATGAGAAGAAAATTTTAACTCTGAGGGTTGAATGCACACGTCACAAAGCAGCTCCTTGGAAATCTTCTCTCCAGCATCTATCTGAAGTTATTTCCGTTTTCACCGTAAGCCTCAAATGCTCCTGAGTATCCCTTAGCTGACCAACATAAAACAGTGTTAAAATACTGCTCAATGAATACAGAAGTTTAACTGTGTGAGTGAAATTGACCTGCAGCCATTTTGCAGAAAGTTTCTTTCTGGTATTCATTGGATAATATTTCTTTTTCAGCATATTCTTAAGAGCATTCCCAAATATCCTTTCTCAGTTTCCAGACAACAGTGATTTCAAACTTCTGAATCCAAACAATGATTTAACTATGACATAAATACATACATCACAAAGCCATTGCTCCGAAACGTTTTCTCCAGTTTCCATTGGAAGATGTTCCCTTTCTCACCACATGCCTATTGGCGCCACTTAATATCCCTACACAGATTCCGCAAAAGCAGAGTTTCCTAACCAGGCAATGTAGCGTAAGCTTTAACACTTTGAAATGAATGCACACGTCAGAGAGCAGTTTCTTGGAATGCTTCTTTCTGTGTTTTATTTCCGGATATTTCACTTTTTCCTGTAGTCTTCAATAACTGAAAAGTATCACTTTTTCAGTTTTACAGAAACAGTGTTGGAACACTGCCTTATGAGGAAAGAGGTATAACTCCCTGAGTTTAATGTACACATCACAAAGTAGTTTCTCAGTAAGCTTCTGTCTGGTTTTTATCTGGAAATAATTTCTTTTTCCCCACAGGCCTGAATGTGCTCCCGAATGTCCTTTCACGAATCCATCCATCATGCAGCTTTAAAACTGCGTAGCAGAAATAAACTTTTATCTATGGGAGATGAACAGACATGTCTATCACGAAGCATTTTCTCAGAATACTTCTTTCCAGTTTTGGACTGGGGATACTTCCTTTTTCACCATAGCCATCTACATACTCCCGTATGTCCCTCGGTAGCATTTTCTCCAAACTAGATTCCCAAAACCTCTATGAGAATAAAGGTATAACTCTGTGAGTGGAATGCACACGTCACAAAGCAGCTCCTCGTGTCTCTTCTCTACAGTATCTATCTGAAGATATTTCCGTTTTCAGCATAAGCCTCAAAGTGCTCCCGAGTGTCCCTTAGCTGACTAATCTAAAACAGTGTTAGAATACTGCCCAACGAAAACATAAGCTGAACTGTGCGAGTGGAATACGCGTGACATAGAACAGTTTCACAGAAAATTTCCTACTGTTTGTTATGAGAGGGTATTATTTTTTCAGCATATTTTTAAGAGCATTCCCAAATGTCCTTTCTCAGGTTCCACAGAAACACTGATTTCAAACTGCTCAATCCAAAGAATGATTTATCTCTATGAGATGAATACACATATCACAAAGCAGTTGCTCCAAAAGCTTCTCTCCAGTTCTCATCCTAGGAGGTTTCCTTTCTCACCACAAGCCTCCAGGCACCACTTACTATCTCTACACATATTCCTGAAAGACAGAGTTTCCTAACTGGGCAACGTATTGTAAGCTTTAACACTCTGAAATGAATACACACGTCAGAGAGCGAATCCTTGGATCGCATCTTTCTGGGTTTTATTTCAGGATATTTCACTTTTCGCCGCAGTCTTCAAAGCGCTGTAAAGTATCAGTTTTTCCGTTTTACAGGAACAGTATTCAAACACTGCCTTATGAAAAAAGAGGTACAACTCCCTCAGTGGAATGCACACGTCACAATGCAGCTCCTCGGAAATCTCTCCAGTATCTATCTGAGGTTACTTTCGTTTTCACTGCAAGCCTCAAAGTGCTCCTGAGTATCCCTTATCTGAGTAACCTTAAACAGTGTTAGAATACTCCTCAATGACAACAGAAGGTAACTGTCCGAGTGGAATTCACGTGACCTAAAGCGGTTTCACAGAAAGTTTCCTTTTGGTTATTATAGGAGGATATTAACTTTTCACCATATTCTTAAGAACATTCCTAAATGTCCTTTCTCAGGTTCCAATTTCAAACTGCTCAATCCAAAGATTGATTTAAATCTATGAAATGAATACACACATCACAAAGCAGTTGCTCCAAAAAATTCCCTGCAGTTTTCATCGGAAGACGTTTCCTTTCTCACCACAAGCCTCCGGACGCCACAAAATATCCCTTCACAGATTCCTCAAAGACAGAGTTTCCAAAACGGGCAATGTAGTGTCAGCTTTAACACTCTGAAATGAATGCACGTGTCACAGAGCAGTATCTTGGAACACTTCTTTCTGGGTTTTTTTTCAGAATATTTCACTTTTTGCCATAGTCTTCAATGCGCTGCAATGTATCACATTTTCTGTTTTGCAGAAACGGTGATGAAACACTGCCTTTGAAGAAAAGAGGTGTAACACCCTGAGTGGAATGCACACATCACAAAGGAGTTTCTCAGGAAGCTTCTCTTCAGTTTTTTTCTGAAGATATTTCCTATTTCCCCAAAGGGCTGAATGTGCTCCCAAATGTCCCGTCGTGAATCCATCCATGATGCATTTTCAAAACTGCGTAATAGAAAGATAGTTTTATTTATGTAAGATGAATAGACATATCTATCACAAAACAGTTTCACAGAAGCTTCTTTCCATTTATTGTCTGAGGATACTTCCTTTCTCACCATTGCCATCAATATACTCCCGAATGTCTTGTAGTAGTTTTTCTCCCAAACGGGATTCCTCAATCCTCTGGGAGAAGAAAAGTATAACTCTGTGAGTGGAATGCACACATCACAAGCAGCTCTTCGGAAATCTTCTCTCCAGTATCTATCTGATGATATTTCCAATTTCACGGTAATCCTCAAAGCGCTCCCGAGTATCCCTTAGCTGACTAACCTAAAACAGTGTTAGAATACTGCTCAATGAAACCAGAAGCTTAACTGTGTGAGTCAACTTCATGTGGCCTAGAGCAGATTCACAGAAAGTTTCCTTCTGGTTTTTATCGGAAGGTATTTCTTTCTCAGCATACTCTTAAGAGTGGTCTCAAATGTCCCTTCGCAGGATCCACAGAAACAATGATTTCAAACTGGCCAATCCAAAGAATGATTTAACTCTATGAGATAAATACACACATCATTAAGCAGTTGCTCCGAAAGCTTCTCTCCAGTTCTCATCGGAAGATGTTTCGTTTCTCACAACAAGCCTCCAGGCACCACTTAATATTTCTTCACAGATTCTTCAAAGACAGAGTTTCCAAACTGGGCAACGTAGTGTAAGCTTCAACTCTCTGAATTGAATGCACACATCAGACAGTAGTTTCCTGGAACTCTTCTTTCTGGGTTTTATTTCAGGATATTTCACTTTTTGCCATAGTTTTCAATGCACTGCAAAATATCAATTTTCAGTTTTACAGGAACAGTGTTCAAACACTGTCTTATGAGAAAAGAGGTATAACACGCTGAGTGGAATGAACACATCATAAAGCAGTTTCTCAGAAAGCTGCCATCCAGTTTTTATCTAGAGATATTTCCTATTTCCCCCCCAGGCCTGAATGAGCTCCCGAATGTCTCTTCGTGAATCTGTCAATGATGGAGTTTCAAAACTGCATAATAGAAAGTTTTATCTATGTGAGATGAATTGACGTATCTATCACAAAGCAGTTTCAGAGAAAGCTTCTTTCCAGTTTTTCTCTGAGAATACTTCCTTTTTCCCTGTAGCCATCCAAATATTCTCGAATGTCCCCTGGTAGCTTTCTCTCCAAACGGGAATCCCCAATCCTCTAGGAGAAGAAAGGTATAACTTTGTGAGTGGAATTCACATGTCACAAAGTAGCAGCTCAGAAATCTTCTCTCCAGTATCAATCTGAAGATATTTCCATTTTCACCATAAACCTCAAAGCACTCCCGAGTGTCCCTTAGCTGACTAACCTAAAACAGTGTTAGAGTACTCCTCAATGAAAACAGAAGCTTAACTGTGCGAGTGGACTTCACGTGGCCTAGAGCAGTTTCGCAGAAAGTTTCCTTCCGGTTTTTATCAGAGGGTATTACTTTTTCAGCATATTCTTAAGAGCGTTCCCAAATGTCCTTTCTCAAGTTCCACAGAAGCAGTGATTTCAAACTGCTCAATCCAAAGAATGATTTGACTCTATGAGATGAATATACACAAATCACAAAGCAGTTGCTCCGAATCCTTCTCTCCAGTTTTTCTCTGAAGACTTTTCCTTTCTCAACACAAACCCCCGGGAGCCACTTAATATCCCTTTGCAGATTCCTCAAAGACAGACTTTGCAAACTGGGCAATGTAGAGTACGCTTTAATTCTGTGAAGTTTCTCAGAAAACTTCTCTCCGGTTTCTTCCTGAAGATATTTCCTTTTTCACCTTTTCCCTGAATGTGCTGTTGAATGTCCCTTCATGGTTCCATCCATGACAAAGTTTCCAATCTCCGTAATATAAAGAAAGCTTTATCTATGTGAGATGAATAAATATAGCGAAAAGCAGACTCTCAGAAAGCTTCTTTCCACTTTTTATCTGAAGATATTTCCTTTTTCACCATAGTCCAGAATGTTCTCCCGAATGTCCCTTTGCGGATCCATCCATGACAGAGTTTGCAAGCTGCTTAATGTAAAGAAATCTTTATCTATGTGAAATGAATACACATATCACAGAGCAGTTTCATAGAAAGCTTCTTTCCAGCATTTGTCTGAGCTCTTTCCCTTTTCACTGTGGGCATCAATATGCTCCCAGATATCCCCTGGTACCTTATTCTCCAAAAGGGTTTCCCCAAAACTGTATGAGAAGAGACGTACAATACTGTGAGTGAAATGCTCACGTCACAAAGCAGTTCCTCGAAAAGCTTCTCTCCAGTTTCTATCTGAACATATTTCCTTTCTCACTGTATGACTCAAAACGCTTCCGAATATCCTTTTGCATGCTAAATATAAGCAGTGTTAGAAAACTCTCAATGAAAAGGGAAGCTTACCTGAGTGAGAGGAATTCACACGACACATAGCAGTTTCACAGAAAGCTTCCTTCTGATTTTCATCTGAGGATATTTCTTTCTCCATATTCCAAAGAACGATCCCAAATGTCCTTCCTGAGATACCACAGAACCAGTGATTTCAAACTGCTCAATCCAAAGAATGATTTAACTCTATGAGTTGAATACACCCATCACAAAGCAGTTGCTCAAAAAGCTTCTCTCCAGTTTTCATGGGAAACATTTCCTTGCTCACCACAGGCCTCCAGGGCGCCACTTAACATCCCTTCACATATTCCTCAAAGACAGAGTTTGCAAACTGGGCAATGTAGAACATGCTTTAATTCTGTGAAGTGAATGCACATATCCGAGAGCAGTTTCTTGGAACGCTTCTTTCTGGGTTTTATTTGAGGATAATTCACTTTTCGCCATAGTCTTCAATGCACTCTGAAATAACACTTTTAAATTTTTACAGGAACGGCGCACAAACACTGCCTTATGAGAAAAGAGGTATAACTCCATGAGTGGAATGCACACATCACAAAACCGTTTCTCAGAAAGCTTCTCTCCAGTTTTTATCTGAAGATATTTCTTTTTTCACCATAGTCCTGAATGTGATCAACAATATCCTTTTGTGGATCTATCCATGAGGGAGTATCCAAACAGCGTAATATAAGGAAACTTTTATCTCTTTGAGATGAATAAACATATCTATCACAAAACAGTGTCACAGAAAATTCTCTCCAGTTTTTGTCTGAGGATATTTACTTTTCCACCATAGCCGTCCATATACTCCCAAATGTCCCTTGGTATCTTTTCTCCAAAAGGGATTCACCATTACTCTATGAGAAGAAAGGTATAAATCTGTGAGTGGAATGCACATGTCACAAAGCAGTTCCTCAGAAAGCTTCTCTCCAGTTTCTATTGAAACATATTTGCTTTTTCATCGTAAGCCTCAAAGCAGTCCCGAATATCCCTTCACAGAGTAAACACAGTGTTAGAATAATGCTCAATGAAAGGAAAAGCTTAATTGTGTGAGGGGAATTCACACGATATAGAGCAGTTTCACAGAAAGCTTCCTTCTGCTTCTTATCTGAGGGTATTTCTTTTTCAGCATATTCTAATAAGCATTCCCAAATGTCCCGCCTCAGATTCCACAGAAGTAGTGAATTCAAACTGCTCAATCCAAAGAATGATTTAACTCTATAAGATGATACACACATCACAAAGCATTTGCTCAGAAAGCTTCTCTGCAGTTTTCATCGGAAGACATTTCCTTGCTCACCACAGGCGAATGGGCACCACTTAATATCCCTTTGCAGATTCCTGAAAGACAGAATTTGCAAACTGGGCAATATAGTGTAAGCTTTACCTCTGTGAAATGAATGCACATATCCGAGAGCAGTTCTTGGTATGCTTCTTTCTGGGTTTTATTTGAGGATATATCACTTTTTGCCATAGTTTTCAATGCACTACAAAATACCACTTTTTCGTTTTACAGGAACAGTGTTCAAACACTGCCTTATAAGTAAAGAGGTATAACTCCCTGAGTGGAATACACACATCACAAATTAGTTTCTCAGAAAGCTTCTCTCCAGTTTTTATCTGAATATATTTCCTTTTTCACCATAAGCCTGAATGCGCTTTCAAATATGCCGTCATGGGTCCCTCCTTGATGGAGTTTCCAAACTGTAATATAAAGAAAGTTTATCTATGTGAGATGAATAAACACAGCAAAAAGCAGATTCACAGAAAGCTTCTTTCCAGTTTCTATCTGAAGATGTTTCCTTTTTCACCATAGTCCTGAAAGTGCTCCCGAATATCCCTTCACAGATCCATCCATGACATAGTTTCAAAGCTTCAAAATGTAGAGAAAGATATATCTATGTGAGATGAATACATGTATCTAAGAACAGTTTCACAGAAAGGGTTTCCTAGATACTGTATGAGAAGAGAGGTATAACAATGTGAGTGGAATGCACACGTCACAAAGCAGCACCTTGGAAAGGTTCTCTCTAGTTTCTATCAGAACATATTTCCTTTTTCATCGTAAGTCTCAAAGTGTTCCCGAATATCCTTACACACCCTAAACATAAACGGTGTTAGGAAACTACTCAATGAAAAGTGAAGCTTAACTGGGTGATTGAAATTCACATGAAACAGAGCAGTTTCACAGGAAGCTTGCTTCTGGTTTTTATCTGAAGGTATTTCTTTTTCAGCATATTCCAAAGAGCGTTCCCAAATTTCCTTTCTCAGGTTCCACAGACACAGTGATTTCAAACTGCTCAATCCAAAGAATGATTTAACTCTACGAGATGAATACACTACACAAAGCAGTTGCTCATAAAGCTTCTCTCCAGTTTTGAATGGAAGGCATTTCCTTGCTCACCACAGGCCTCTGGGTGCCACTAAATATCCCTTCACAGATTCCTCAAAGATGCAATTTCCAAATTGGGCAATGTAGACTAAGTTTCAACTCTGTCACGTGAATACACATATCACAGAGCAGTTTCATGGAACCCTTCTTACTGGGTTCTATTTGAGAATATTTCACTTTCCGCCATTGTCCTCAACATGCTCTGAAATATCACTTGTTTGGTTTCACAGGAACAGTGATGAAACACTGCCTAATGAGAAAAGAGGTATAACTCCCTAAGTGGAATGCACACATCACAAAGCAGTTTCTCAGAAAGCTTCTCTCCAGTTTTTGTCTGAAGATATTTCGATTTTCCCCATAATCCTGAATGTGCTCCCGAATGTCCCTTCACAGATCCGTCCAAGACAGAGTTTCCAAGCAGCGTAATGTAAAGAAAGCTTTATCTATGTGAGATGAATACACATAGCACAGAAGAGTTTCACAGAAAGCTTCTTTGTAGTTTTTGTCTGGGGCTATTTCTCTTTTCTCCATATGCGTAAATATGATCCCAAATATCCCTTGGTATCTTTTTCTCCAAAAGGGTTCAACCGATGCTGTTTGAGAAGAGTGGTATAACACTGTGAGTGGAATGCACACGTCACAAAACGGTTTCTCAGAAAGCTTCTCTCCAGTTTTTATCTGAAGAGATTTCTTTTTTCACCATAGGCCTGAATGTGCTCCCAGATGTCCCTTTGCGGATCCATCCATGACGGAGATTTCAAACTGCATAATAGAAAGAAAGTTTTATCTATGTGAGATGAATAAATATATTTATCACAAAGTAGTTTCACAGAAAATTTCATTCCAGTTTTTGTCTGAGCATATTTCCTTTTTCACCATATCCGTCCATTTACTCCCTAATGTCCCTTGGTAGCTTTTTCTCCAAAAGGGATTCCCCAATCCTCTATGAGAATAAAGGTATAACTCGGTGAGTGGAATGCAAACGTCACAAAGCAGGTCCTCAGAATGCTTCTCTCCAGTGTCTATCTGAAGATATTTCCATTTTTACCATAAACCACAAAGTGCTACCAAGTATCCCTTCACAGATGCACACATCACAAAGCAGCTCCTCATCACAAAGCAGCTCCTCTGAAAGCTTCTCTCCAGTTTCTATCTGAAGATATTTCCGTTTTCACCATAAGCCTCATAGCACTCCCGAATATCCCTTCGCAGACTAAACAGAGCAGTGTCACAGAAAGCTTCCTTCTGTTTTTGATCTGAGGGTATTTCTTTTTCAGCATATTCTGAAGAGCGTTCCCAAATGTTCTTTCTCAGTTTCCACAGAAACAGTGATTCAAACTCTTCAATTCAAAGAATGATTTATCTCTATGAGAAAAATACACACATCACAAAGCAGCTGCTCAAAAAGGCTCTCTCCAGTTTTCAACGGAAGACATTTCCTTGGTCTCCACAGACCTCTGGGAGACACATAATATCCCATTGCAGATTCCTCAAAGACAGAGTTTCGAAACAGGGCATTTTAGAGTAAGCTTTAACTCAGTTAAATGAATGCACATATCACAGAGCAGTTTCTTGGAATGTTTCTTTCTGGGTGTTATTTGAGGATATTTCACTTTTTGCCATAGTCTTCAATGTGCTCCATAATATCACTTTTTCAGTTTTACAGGAACAGTGTTCAAACCCTGCCTTATGAGAAAAGAGGTAGAACTCCCTGAGTGGAATGCACACGTCACAAAACAGTTTCTCAGAATGCTTCTCTCCAGTTTTTATCTGAAGTTATTTCCATTTTCAGCATAGACCTGAATGTACTCCTGAATATCCCTTTGCAGATCCATCCATGACAGAGTTTCCAAGATGTGTAATGTATAGAAAGCTTTATCAATGTGAGATGAATAAACATAGCAAAAAGCGTATTCACAAAAAGCTTCTGTCCAGTTTTTATCTGAAGATATTTCCTTTTTCACCATAGTCCAGAATATTTTCCTGAATCTCCCTTCACGGATCCGTCCATGACAGAGTTTCCAACCTGTGTAATGTGAAGAAAGCTTTATCTATGTGTGAAGAATACACATATCACAGAGCAGTTTCACAGAAAGCTTCCTTCTGGTTTCTATCTGATGTTATTTCTTTTTCAGGATATTCTGAAGAGCGTTCCCAAATGTCCTTTCTCAGATTCCACAGAAACAGTGATTTCAAACTGCTCAATCTGAAGAATGATTTAACTCTATGGGATGCATACAAACATCACAAAAGAGTTGCTCAGAAAGCTTCTCTCCAATTTTCAATGGAAGACATTTCCTTGCTTGCCACAGCCCTCCAGTTGCCATTTAATATCCCTTCGCAGAAACCTCAAAGACAGACTTTCCAAACTGGGAAATGTAGTGTGAGCTTTAAATCTCTGAAATGAATGAACATGTCAGAGAGCAGTTTCTTGGAATGCTTCTTTCCGGGTTTTATTTGACAATTTTCACTTTTCGCCATAGTCTTCAATGTGCTCCGAACACAACTTTTTTTTTGTTTTACAGGAATAGTGTTCAAACAGTGCCTTAAGAGAAGAAAGGTATAACTCCCTGAGTGGAATGCACACATCACCACGCAGTTTTTCAGAAAGCTTCTCTCCAGTTTTTATCTGATGATATTTCCTTTTGCACCATAGGCCCAAATGTGATCCCAAATATCCCATCGCGGATCTGTCCATGTTGGAGTTTCCAAGCAGTGTAATGTAAAGAAAGCTTTATCTATTAGAGAAGAATACACATATCATGGAGCCGTTTCACAGAAAGCTTCTTTCCAGTTTTAGTCTGTGGCTCTTTCCCTTTTCACCATATTCGTCAATATGCCTTCGAGTATCCCTTGGTACCTTTTCCTCCAACAGGGTTTCCATGATGCTGTATGAGAAGAGAGGTATAATACTGTGAGTGGAATGCACACCTCACGAACCAATTCGTCTTAAAGCTTCTCTCCAGTTTCTATCTGAATGTATTTTATTTTTCACCATAAGCCTCAAAGTGCTCCCGTATATCCCTTCATACGCTAAACATGAACAATGTTAGAAAACTGCTCAGTGAAAAGAGAAGCTTAACTGAGCAAGAGGAAGTCACAAGACACACAGGAGTTTCACAGAAAGCTTCCTTCTGGTTTTTATCTGAGGATATTTCTTTCTCCATATTCTAAAGATCATTCCCAAATGTCCCTCCTCAGATTCCACAGAAGCAGTGAATTCAATCTCCTCAATCCAAAGAATGATTTAACACTATGAGATGAATACACATATCACAAAGCAGTTGCTCAGAAAGCTTCTCTGCAGTTTTCATCAGAAGACATTTCCTTGCTCATCACAGGCAAATGGGCACTACTTAATATCCCTTCATGCGTTCCTGAAAGACAGAATTTGCAAACTGGGCAACGTAGTGTAAGCTTTAACTCTCTGAAATGAATGCACACATCGGATAGCAGTTTCTTGGAATGCTTCTTTCTGGGTTTTATTTCAGGATATTTCACTTTTCGCCACAGTCTTCAAAGCGCTGCAAAATACCAGTTTTCAGTTTTACAGGAACAGGGTTGAAACACTGCCTGAGAAGAAAAGAAGTATAATTCCTCGAGTGGAAAGCACACATCACAAAGCAGTTTCTCAGAAAGTTTCCCTATAGTTTTTATCTGGAGATATTTCCTAGTTTCCCACAAGTCTGAAAGTGCTCCCAAATGTTCCTTCACAAATCCGTATATGATGCAGTTTCAAAACTGCGTAATAGAAAGAAAGTTTTATCTATGTGAGAGGAATAGACATATCTATCACAAAGCAGTTTCACAGAAAGCTTCTTTCCAGTTTTTGACTGACAATACATCCTTTAACACTGTAGGCATCCATATACTCCCAAATGTCCCCTGGTAGCGTTTTCTGCAAGCGGAATTCCCCAATTCCCTATGAGAAGAAAAGTATAACTCTGTGAGTCGAATGCACAAGTCACAAAGCAACTCCTTGAAGATCTCTCCAGTATCTATCTGGAGACATTTCCATTTTCACCATAAGCCTCAAAGCATTCTCGAGTATCCCTTAGCTGACTAGAATAAAACAATGTTAGAATACTGCTGAATGAGAAAAAAAAGCTTAACTGAGCGAGTAGACTTCAAGTGATGTAGACCAGTTTCACTGAAAGTTTCCTTCTGGATTTATAGGAGGGTATTTCTTTTTCAGCACATTCTTAAGAGCGCTTGAAACTGTCCTTTTTCAGGTTCCACAGAAAGAGTGATTTCAAACTGCTGAATCCAAAGAACGATTTAACTCTATGAGATGAATACACACATCACAAAGCAGGTGCTCTGAAAGCTTCTGTGCGGTTTTCATTGGAAGACGTTTCCTTTCTCACTGGGAGCCTCTGGGCACCTCTAAATATCCCTTCAAAGATTCTTCAAAGATAGAGTTTATAAAACTGGGAAATGTAGTGTAAACTTTAATTCTTTGAAATAAATGCACACGTCAGAGAGCACTTTCTTGGAATGCTTCCTTCTTTATTTTCTTTCAGGATATTGCACTTTTTGCCATAGTCTTCAATGCACTGCAAAATATCACTTTTTCAGGTTTACAGGAGCAGTGTTCACTGTCTTAGGAGAAAAGAGGTATAACTCCCTGAGTGGAATGCACACATCACAATGCAGTTTCTCGGAAAGCTTCTCTTCAGTTATTATCTGACAATATTTCCTATATCCCCACAGTCCTGAATGTGCTCTCGAATGTCCCTTTGCAAATTCGTCCATTACTCAGTTTCTAAACTGTGTAATAGATAGAAAACTTTATCTATGTGAGATGAATAGGCGCATCTATCACAAAGTAGTTTCACAGAAAGCATTTTTCCAGGTTTTCTCTGAGGATACTTCCTTTTTCACTGTAGCTGTTCATATACTCCCGAATGTACCCTGGTAGCGTTTTCTCCAAATGGGATTCACCAATCCTCAAAGAGAAGAAAGATAAAACTTCATGAGCTAAATGCACTCATCACAAAGCAGCTCTTCGGAAATCTCTCCAGTATCTATCTGAAGATATTTCCTTTCTCACCATAACCTCAAAGCGTTCCCGAGTGTCCCTTAGGTGACAAACCTAAAACTGTGTTAGAATACTCCTCAATGAAAACAGAAGCTTAACTGTGTGAGTCGACTTCACGTGGCCTAGTGCAGTTTCACAGAAAGTTTCCTTCCGGTTTTTATCAGAGGGTATTTCTTTTTCAGCATATTCTTAAGAGCGTTCCCAAATGTCCTTTCTCAGGATCCACAGAAACAGTGATTTCAAACTGCTCAATCCAAAGAATGGCTTAACTCTATGAGATGAATACACACATCACAAAGTAGTTGCTCCGAAAGCCTCTCTCCAGTTTTCATTGGAAGACGTTTCCTTCTCACCACAAGCCTCCGGGCACCACTTAATATCCCTTCACAGATTCCACAAGACACTCTTTCCAATCTGAGCAACGTATTGGAAGCTTTAACTCTCTGAAATGAAAGCACACATCAGAGAGCAGATTATTGGAACGCTTCTTTCTAGGTTTTATTTCAGGATTTCATTTCAGGATATTTCACTTTTCGCCATAGTCTTCAATGTGCTGCAAAATATCACATTTTTAGTTTTACAGGAAAAGTGTTCAAACACTACCTTATGAGAAAAGAGGTATAATGTCCTGAGAGGAATGGACACATCACAAAGCAGTCTCTCAGACAGCTTCTCTCCAGTTTTTATATGAAGATAATTCCTATTTCCCGACAGGCCTGACAGTGCTCCTGAATGTCCCTTCATGAATCCGTCCATGACACAGTTTCAAAAGGGTGTAATTGAAAGAAAGCTTTATCTATGTGAGATGAATAGACATATCTATCACATAGCAGTTTCACAGAAAGTTTCTTTCCAGTTTTTGTCTCAGGATATTTCCTTTTTCACCACAGCCATCCATATACTCCCGATTGTCCCCTGCTAGCTTTTTCTCCAAACAGGATTCCCCATTCCTCTATGAGAAAAAAAGTATAACTCCGCGAGTGGAATGCACACGTCACAAAGCAGCTCCTTGGAAATCTTCTCTCTGGTATCTATGTGAAGATATTTCCGTTTTCCTCATAAGCCTTAAAGCACTCCCGAGTATCCCTTAGCTGACTAACCTAAAACAGTGTTAGAATACTGCTCAATGAAAACAGAAGCTTAACTGTGCGAGTGGAGTTCTCGTGACCTAGAGCACATTCAGAAAAAGTTTTATTCTGGTTTTTACTGGAGTGTTTTTCTTTTTCAGCATATTGTTAAGAGTGGTCCCAAATGTCCTTTCTCAGGTTCCACAGAAACACTAATTTCAAACTGCTCAATCCAAAGAATGGTTTAACTCCATGAGATGAATACACACATCACAAAGGACTTGCTCTGAAAGCTTCTCTCAGGTTCTCATCAGAAGACGTTTCCTTTCTCACCAAAAGCCTCTGGGTGCCACTTAATATTCCTTCACAGATTCTTCAAAGACAGAGTTTCCAAATTGAGCAACGTAGTGTAAGCTTTAACTCTCTGAAGTGAATGCACACGTCAGACAGCAGTTTCCTGGAACAGATCTTTCTCGGTTTTATTTCAGGATATTTCACTTTTTGCCATAGTTTTCAATGCACTGCAAAATATCACCTTTTCAATTTTACAGGAAAAGTGTTCAAACACTGCCTTATGAGAAAAGAGGTATAACAGCCTGAGTGGAATGAACACATCACAAAGCAGTTTCTCAGAAAGCTTCTCTCCAGTTTTTATCTGGAGATATTTCCTATTTCCCCCCAGGCCTGAATGAGCTCCCAAATGTCCCTTCGCGAATCCGTCCATGACGCAGTTTCAAAACTGCATAATAGAAAGAAAGTTTTATCTATGTGAGAAAATTGACGTATCTATCACAAAGCAGTTTCAGAGAAAGCTTCTTTCCAGTTTTTGTCTGAAGATACTTCTTTTTTCCCCATAGCCATCCAAATACTCTCGAATGTCCCCTGGTAGCTTTTTCTCCAAACGGGAATCCCATATCCTCTAGGAGAAGACAGGTGTAACTCTGTGAGTGGAATTCACATGTCATAAAGCAGCTCCTCGGAAATCTTCTCTCCAGTATCAATCTGAAGATATTTCCATTTTCACTGTAAGCCTCAAAGCGCTCCCAACTGTCCCTTAGCTGACTAACCTAAAAAAAGTTAGAATACTGCTCAATAAAAGCAGAAGCTTAACTGTGTGAGTGGACTTCACGTGGCCTAGAGCAGTTTCGCAGAAAGTTTCCTTCTGGTTTTTATTGGATGGTATTACTTTTTTGGCATATTCTTAAGAGCGTTCCCAAATGTCCTTTCTTGGGTTCCACAGACACAGTGATTTCAAACTGCCCAATCCAAAGAATGATTTGACTCTATTAGATGAATACACACATCACAAAGCAGTTGCTCTGAAACCTTCTCTCCTGCTTTCATCAGAAGACGTTTCCTTTCTCAACACAAGCCTCTGGGCTAGCTTAATATCCCTTCACGGATTCCTCAAAGACAGAGTTTGCAAACTGGGCAATGTAGAGTATGCTTTAATTCTGTGAAGTTTCTCAGAAAACTTCTCTCCCGTTTCTTCCTGAAGATATTTCCTTTTTCACCTTTGCCCTGAAAGTGCTGCCAAATGTCCCTTCATGGTTCCGTCCATGACAGAGTTTCCAAGCTCCATAATATAAAGAAAGCTTTATCTATGTGAGATGAATAAACATAGCAAAAAGCAGACCCTCAGAAAGCTTCTTTCCACTTTTTTCTGAAGATATTTCCTTTTTCACCATAGTCCAGAATATTCTCTCGAATATCCCTTCATGGATCTGTCCATGTCAGAGTTTGCAAGCTGTGTAACGTAAAGAAATCTTTATCTATCTGAGAGTAATACACATATCACAGAGCAGTTTCATAGAAAGCTTCTTTCCAGTTTTTGTCTGAGCGCTTTCCCTTTTCCAAAAATGGGATTCCCCAATCCTCTATGAGAAGAAAGGTATAACTCAGTGAGTGGAATGCAAAAGTCACAAACCAGCTCCTCAGAAATCTTCTCTCCAGTATCTATCTAAAGATTCTTCCATTTTCACCATAAGCATGAAAGCGCTCCCGAGTATCCCTTACCTTACTAACCTAAAACTGTTAGAATGCAGCTCAATGAAAACAGAAGCTTAACTATGCAAGTGGAATTCACGTGACCTAGAGCAGTTTCACAGAAAGTTTCTTTCCGGTTTTTATCAGAGGGTATTTCTTTTTCAGCATATTCCTAAGAGCGTTCCCAAATATCCTTTCTCAGTTTCCACAGAAACAGTGATTTCAAACTACTCAATCCAAAGAATGATTTAACGCTATGAGATGAATACACACATCACAAGTGAATTTCTCCGAAAGCTTCTTTCCTGTTTCCATCTGAAGACGTTTCCTTTCTCACCACAAGTCTCCGGACACGACTTAATATCCCTTCACAGATTCCTTAAAGACAGTTTCCAAACTGGCCACATAGTGTAAGATTTAACTCTCTGAAATGAATGCACACGTCAGAGAGCAGTTTCTTGGAATGCTTCTTTCTGTGTTTTATTTACGGATATTTCACTTTTTGTCATAGTCTTCAATGTGCTGCAAAATATCACTTTTCAGTTTTAGAGGAACAGTGTTCAAACACTGACTTATGAGGAAAGAGGTATAACTTCCTGAGTGTTATGCACGCATCACAAAGCAGTTTCTCAGCAAGCTTCTCTCCAGTTTTTATCTGGAGATATTTCATATTTCCAAACAGGCCTCAATGTGCTCCCGAATGTCCCTTCACGAATACTTCATGATGCCATTTCAAAACTGCGTAATAGAAAGAAAGTTTTATCTACGTGAGATGAATAGGCATATCTATCACAAAGCAGTTTCAGAGAACACTTCTTTCCAGTTTTTGTCTGAGGATACTTCCACTTTCACCGTAGCCATCCATATACTCAGGAATGTCCCTTGGTAGCTTTTACTAAAAATGGTATTCCACAATCCTCTATGACAAAAAAAGGTATAACTCTCTGAGTGGAACACACACGTCACAAAACAGCTCCTCGGAAATCTTCTCTCCAGTATCTATCTGTAGATGTTTCCATTTTCAAAGTAAGCCACAAAGGACTCCAGAGTATCCCTTAGCTGACTAATCTAAAACAGTGTTAGAATACTGCTCCATGAAACAGAAGCTTAACTGTGTGAGTGGAATTCATGTGATCAACAGCAGTTTCACAGAAAGTTTCCTTCTGGTTTTAATAGGCAGATATTTCTTTTTCAGCATATTCTTAAGAGCGTTCCCGAATATCCTTTCTCAGGTTCTACAGAACCAGTGATCTGAAACTGCTCAATTCAAAGAATGATTTAACTCTATGGGATGAATACACACATCAGAAAGCAGTTGCTCCAAAAGCTTCCCTCCAGTTTTCATCGGAAGACATTTCCTTTCTGACTGCAAGCCTCTGGGCGCTCTTAATATCCCTTCACAGATTCCTCAAAGACAGTGTTTCCAAACTGGGCAAAGTAGTTTAAACTTTACCTCCCTGCAATGAATGCACATGTCAGAGAGCATTTTCTTGGAAATATTCTTTCTGGATTTTATTTCAGGATATATCACTTTTCGCCACAGTCTTCAATGGGCTGCAAAATATCACTTTTTCAGTTTTCAGGAACAGTGTTCATACACTGCCATATCAGAAAAGAAGTATGACTCCCTGAGTGGAATGCACACATCCCAGAGCAGTTTCTCAGAAAGTTTCTCTCCAGTTTTTATCTAAAGACATCTCCTATTTCCCCACAGGCCTGAATGTAATCCCAAAAGACCCTTCGTGAATCCATCCATGATGCCGTTTCAAAGCTGCATAATAAAAGGAAAGTTTTATCTATGTGAGATGAATAGACAAATCTATCACAAAGCAGTTTCACTGAAAGCTTCTTTCCAGTTTTTGTCTGGGAATATTTTGTTTTTCACCATAGCCATCCGTATATAAATGAATGTCTCCTGGTAGCTTTTTCTCCAAGCGGGATTCCCCAATCTTCTATGAGAAGAAAAGTATAACTCTGTTAGTGAAATGCACACGTCACAAAGCAGCTCCTCGGAAATCTTCTCTCCGGTATCTATCTGAAGATATTTCCGTTTTCAATGTATGCCTCAAAGTGCTCCCGAGTATCACTTATCAGACTAAATTAAAAGAGTGTTAGAATACTTCTCAATGAAAACAGAAGCTTAACTGTGTGAGTCGAATTTACATGACATAGAAAAATTTCACAGAAAGTTTCCTTCTGGTTTTTTTTGGAGGGTATTTCTTTTTCAGCATATTCTCAAGAGCCTTCCCAAATGTTCTTTCTCAGGTTCCACAAAAACAGCGATTTCAATCTGCTCCATGCAAAGAATAATTTAACTCTATGAGAGGAATACACACATCTCAAAGCAGTTGTTCCGAAAGCTTCTCTCCAGTTTTCAGAGGAAGACGTTTTTTGTCTCACCTCAAGCCTCCGGGCACCCCTGAATATCCCTTCACAGATTCCTCAAAGACAGAATTTCCAAACTGGGAAACTTAGTGTAAGCCTTAACCCTCTGAAATGAATGCACAGGTCAGAGAGCAGTTTCTTGGAACGCTTCTTTATGGGTTTTATTTCAGAATACTCAATTTTCGCCATAGTCTTCAATGCCCTGCAAAATATCACTTTTTCAGTTTTACAGGAACAGTGTTCATACACTGCCTTATTGAGAAAAGAGGTATAACTCCCTGAATGCAATGCACACATCACAAAGTACTTCCTCAGAAAGCTTCTCTCCAGTTTTTATCTGAAAATACCTCCTATTTCCCTGCAGGCCTGAATGTGTTCGCAAACGTCCCTTCCCAAATACATTCATGTTGCAGTTTCAAAACTGTGTAATAAAAAAAATGTGTTATATATGTGAGATGAATAGACATATCTATCACAAAATATTTTCATAGAAAACTTCTTTCCAGTCTTTGTCTGAGGACATTTCTGTTTTACCATAGCTATCCATATGTTCCTGAATGTCCACTGGTAGCTTTTTCTCCAAAAGGGATTCCCCAATACTGTCTGAGAAGAAAGGTAAAACTCTGCGAGTGGAATGCATGTGTCACAAAGCAGCTCCAAGGAAATCGTCTCTCCAGTATCTATCAGAAGATATTTCAGTTTTCACCGTAAGCCTCATAGCACTCCCGAGTATCTCTTAGATGACAATCCTAAAACAATGTTAGAATACTGCTCAATGAAAACAGAAGTTTAACTGTGTGAGTGGAATCCACGTGACCTAGAGGATTTTCACAGAAAGTTTCCTTCTGGTTTTCTTCAGAGGATATTACTTTTTCAGCATATTCTTAAGAGCGTTCCCAAATGTCCTTTCTCAGGTTCCTCAGAAACAGTGATATAAAACTGCTTCATCCAAAGAATATTTTAACTTTATGAGATCAATACACACATCACAAGGCAGTTGCTCTGAAAGATTCCATCCAGTTTTCATCACAAGACGTTTCCTTTTTCACCACATGCCTGTGGGCGCCACTTAATATCCCTTCGCAGATTCCTCAAAGATAGAGATTCCAAACTGGGCAATATAGTGTAAGCTTTAACTCTCTGAAATGAATGCACACGTCAGAGAGAAGTTTCTTGGAATGCTTCTTTCTGCGTTTTTCTTCAGGATCTCACTTTTCGCTCTATTCTTCAATTCGCTGCAAAATATCACTTTTTCAGATTTACAGGGAAGTGATCAAACACTACCTTATGAGAAAGGAAGTAAAACTCACTGAATGGAATGCACACATCACAAAGCAGTTTCTCTGAAAACTTCTCCCCAGTTTCTATCTGAAGATATCTCTCTTTCCCCACAGGCCTGAATGTGCTCCCGAATGTCCATTGACGAATCAGTACAGGATGCAGTTTTGAAACTGCATAATAGAAAGAAAGTTATATCTATGTGAGATGAATAGACATATCTATCACAAAGCAGTTTCACAGAAAGCTTCTTTCCAATTTTTGTCTAAGGATATTTCCTTTTTCACAACCACTGTCCATATACTACCGAATGTCCCCTTGTAGCTTTTTCTCCACATGAGATTCCCCAATCCTCTATGAGAAGTAAAGTAAAACTCTGTGAGTGGAAGGCACAGGTCACAAAGCAGCTCCTCGGAAATCTTCTCTAAAGTATGTATCCGAATTGGTTTCCGTTTTCACCATAAGCCTCAAAGTGCTCCTTAGACTCCCTTAGCTGACTAACCAAAAACAGTGTTAGAATACTGCTCAATGAAAACAGAACCTTAACTGTGCAACAGGATTACACGTGACCTTGAGTAGTTTCACAGAACATTTCCTTCTGGTTTTTATCAGAGAGTATTACTTTTGTCAGCATATTCTTAAGAGCGTTCCAAAGGTCCTTTCTCAGGTTCCACAGAAATAGTGATTTCAAACTGCTCAATGCAAAGAATGATTTAACTCTATGAGATAAATACACACATGACAAAGCCGTTGCTCCAAAAGCTTCTCTCGTTTTCATCGGAAGATGTTTCCTTTCTCAACACAAGCCTCCTGGTGCCATTTAGTATCCCTTCACAGATTCTTCAAAGACAGTGTGTCCAAACTGGGCAACGTAGTGTAAGCCTTAACCCTCTGAAATGAATGCATACGGCAGAGAGCAATTTTGTGAAACGATTCTTTCTGGGTTTTCTTTCAGGATATTTCACTTTTTGCCATAGTCTTCAATGTGCTGCAAAATATCACTTTTTCAGTTTTACAGGAACAGTTTTGAATCACTGCCTTATGAGAAAAGCAGTATAACTCCCTGAGTGGAAAATACACATCATAATGTCGTTTCTCAGAAAGCTTCCCTCCATTTATTATCTGAAGATATCTCCTATTTCCCCACCTGCATCAATGTGCTACCGAATATCCCTTCGCGAATCCATCCATGACGCAGTTTCAAAACTGCGTAATAGAAAGAAAGTTTTATCTTTGTGGGATGAATACACACATCTATCACAAAGCAGTTTCACAGAAAGCTTGCTGCCAGTTTTTGTCTGAGGATATTTCCTTTTTCACCATCACTGTCCATATACTCCCGAATGTCCCCTGCGTTTTCTCCAGATGGGATTCCCCAATCCTCTATGAGAAGAAAAGTATAACTCTGTGGATGGAATGCACACATTACAAAGCAGCTCTTCGGAAATCTCTCCAGTACCTATCTGAAAGTATTTCCGTTTTCACCGTAAGCCTCAAAGTGCTACCGACTATCCCTTAGCTGACTACCCAAAACAGTTTTAGAATACTGCTCAATGAAAACAGAATCTTAACGGTGCTAGTGGACTTCACGTGACCTAGAGCAGTTTCACAGAAAGTTTCCTTCTGGTTTTTATCGGAGGGTATTTCTTTTTCAACATATTCTTAACAGTGTTCCCAAATGTCCTTTGTCAGATTCCACAGAAACAGTGATTTCAAACTGCTCAATCCAAAGAATGATTTAATTCTATGAGATGAATACACACATCACAATGCAGTTGCTCCAAAAGCTTCTTTCCAGTTTTCATCAGAAGACGTTTCCTTTCTCACCACAAACCTCTGGGTGCCACTTAATATCCCTTCACAGATTCATCAAAGACAGAGTTTCCAAACTGGGCAACGTAGTGTAAGCTTTAACTCTCTGAAATGAATGCACATGGCAGACAGCAGTTTCCTGCAATGATTCTTTCTGGGTTTCATTTCAGGATATTTCATTTTTCACCGTAGTCTTCAATGCGCTGCAAAATATCATTATTTCACTTTTACAGAAACAGTGTTCAAACACTGCCTTATGAGAAAGGAGGTCTAACTCCATGAGTGGAATGCACACTTCACAAAGCAGTTTCTCAAAAAGTTTCTCTCCAGTTTTAATCTAAAGTTATCTAATTTATCCCCACAGGCCTGAATGTGCTCCCGAATGTCCCTTCAGGAATCCATCCATGATGCTGTTTCAAAACTGTGTAAGAAAAAACAGTTTTATCTATGTTAGATTAAAAGACATATCAATCACAAAGCAGTTTCACTGAAAGCTTCTTTCCAGTTTTTGTCTGAGGAAATTTCCTTTTTCACCATAGTCATCCATATACTGCTGAATATCCCGTAGTAGCTAGTTCACCAAACTGGATTCCACAATCCTCTAAGCAAAGAAAAGTAAACTTCTATGAGTGGAATGCAAATGCCACAAAGCTGGTCCTCGAAATCTTCTCTCCAGTATCTATCTGGGATATATCCATTGTCATCAAAAGCCTCAAAGCGATCCCGAATATCCCTTAGCTGACTAACCTAAAACAGTGTTAGAATACTTTTCAATGAAAAAAGAATCTTAACTGTGCGAGTGCACTTAATGTAACCTAGAGCAGTTTCAAGAAAGTTTCCTACTGGTTTTTATCATAGGGTTTTTCTTTTTCAGCATATTCTTAAAAGCATTCCAAAATGTCCTTTCTGAGGTTCTACAGAAACAGTGATTTCAATCTGCTCAATTCAAAGAATGTTTTAAATTTATGAGATGAATACACACATCACAAAACAGTTGCTCTGAAAGCTTCCCTCCAGTTTTCATTGCAAGAGGTTTCCATTTTCACCACAAGCATCTGGGCGCCACATAATATTCCTTCACAGATTCTTCAAACACAGAGTTTCCAAACTGGGCAACGTAGTGTAAGCTTTAACCCTCTGAAATGAATGCACATGTCAGAGAGCAGTTCCTTGGATTGCTTCTTTCTGTGTTTAATTTCAGCACATTTCACTTTTTCCAGTAGTCTTCAATGCGCTGCAAAATATTACTTTTTCTGCTTTACAGGAACATAGTTCAAACACTGCAATAAGAGAAAAGAGGTATAACTCCCTGAGTGGAATGCACACATCACAAAGTAATTTCTCAGAAAGCTTCTCTCCAGTTTTAATCTGTCGATATCTCCTATTTCCCCATATTCCTGAATGTGCTCCCAAATGTCCCCTCGTCAATCCATCCATGACACAGTTATAATGGTGCGTAACAAAAAGAATGTTTTACCTATGTGAGACGAATAGCCATATCTATTAAAAACCAGTTTCACAGAAATCTTCTTTCCAGTTTTTTTCTGAGGATATTCCTTTTTCACCATAGCCATCCATATACACCCGAATGTCCCCTAGTAGCTTTTTCTCCAAACAGGATTCCCCAATCCTCTATGAGAAGAAAAGTATAACTGTGTGAGTGGAATGCACACATCACAAAGCATCTCCAAGGAAATCTTCTCTCCAGTATCTATCTGAAGATATTTCCCTTTTCACCGTAAGCCCCAAAGCACTCCCGAGTATCCCTTAGCTAACTAACTTAAAACAGTGTTAGAATACTGCTCAATGAAAAGAGAAACTTAACTGGGCGAGTGGACTTCACGTGACCTAGAGTAGTTTCACAGAACGTTTCCTTCTGGTTTTTATTAGAGAGTATTTCTTTTTCAGCATATTCTTAACAGTGTTCCCAAATGTATTTTCTCAGGTACCACAGAAACAGTGATTTCAAACTGCTCAATCAAAAGAATGATTTATCTCTATGAGATGAATACACACATCACAAAGCAGTTGCTACGAAAGCTTCTCTCCAATTTTCATTGGAAGACATTTCCTTTCTCACGACAAGCCCCCGGGCACCACTTAATATCCCTTTCCAGATTCCTCAAAAACGGAGTTTCCATACTGGGCTACATAGTGTAAGCTTTATATCTCTGAGATGAATGCACAGGTCAGAGAGCAGTTTCTTGAAACACTTCTTTCTGTGTTTTATTTCAGGTTATTTCACTTTTTGCCATAGTCTTCAATGTGATTCAAAAATATGACTTTTATAGTTTTACAGTAACAGTGTTCCAACACTGCCTTATGAGAAAAGAGGTATAATTCCCTGAGTGGAATGCACACATCACGAAGCAGTTTCTCAGAAAGCTTCTCTCAGATTTTTCTCTAAGCAGTTTCAAACATTGTAATAGAAATAATGTTTTATCTATGTGAGATGAACAGACAAATCTATCACAAAGCAGTTTGTCAGAAAGCTTCTTTCCAGTTTTTGTCTCAGGATTATTCCTTTTTCACCATAGCTATCAATATACTCCAGAATGTCCCCTGGTAGCGTTTTCTCCAAACGGGATTCCCCAATCCTCTATGAGAAGAAATGTATAACCCTGTGAGTGGAATGCACGCGTCACAAAGCAGTTTCTCAGAAATATTCTCACAAGTATCTATCTGAAGATATTTCCGTTTTCAACCTAAGCCTTAAAGCGCTCATGAGTATCCCTTAGGTGACTACCCTAAAACAGTGTTAGAATACTCCTCAATGAAAACAGAAGCTTAACTGTGCAAGTGGAATTCAAGTGACCTAGAGCAGTTTCACAGAAAGATTTCTTCTGGTTTTTATTGGAGGATATTACTTTTTCAGCATGTTCTTAAGAGCGTTCCCAAATGTAATTTCTCAGGTTCCACAGAAACAGTGATTTAAAACTGCTCTATCCAATGATTGTTTTAAATCAATGAGATGAATACACACATCTCAAAGCAGTTTCTGTGAAAACTTCACTCCAGTTTTCATCGGAAGACGTTTCCTTTCTCACCACAAGCCTCCAGATGCCATTTAACATCCCTTCACAGATTCCTCAAAGACAGAATTTACAAACTGGTCAGCGTAGTGTAAGCTTCAACTCTCTGAAATGAATGCATATATTCGAGAGCAGCTTCTTGGAACACTTCCTTCTGAGTTTTATTTCAGGGTAATTAACTTTTCACCATAGTCTTCAATGTGCTGCAAAATATCACTCTTTCAGTTTTAGAAGAACAGTTTTAAAATACTTCCTTATGAGAAAATAGGAACAACTCCCTGAGTGGAATGCACACATTACAAAGCAGTTTCTCAGAAAGCTTCTCTCCAGTTTTTATCTGAAGATATTTCCTATTTCCCCACAGCCCTGAATGTCCTCTCAAATGTTCCTATATGAATCTGTCCGTGACGCAGTTTCAAATCTGTGTAATAGAAGGAAAGTTTTATCTAAGTGAGATGAATAGACGTATCTATCACAAAGCAGTTTCACAGAAAGCTTCCTTCCAGGTTTTGTCTTCTTCACCATAGTCGTACATATACACCTGAGTGTTCACTGGTAGTTTTTTCTCCAAAAAAGATTCTCCAATCCTCTAAAAGAAGAAAAGTATAACTCTGTAAGTGGAATGCACACGTCACAAAGCAGCTCCTCGGAAATCTTCTCTCCAGTATCTATCTGAAGATAATTCCATTTTCACCGTAAGCCTCAAAGTGCTCCCAAGTATCCCTTAGCTGACTAACATAGAACAGTTTTAGAACACTACTCAATGAAAACAGAAGCATAATTGTGTGAGTGGAATTCACGTGACCTAGAGCAGTTTCAGAGAATGTTTCCTACTTTTATTATTGGAGAGTATATTTTTTCAGCATATTCTTAAGAGCGCTCCCAAATGCCCTTTCTCAAGTTCCACAGAAACAGTGATTTCAAACTGTTCAATCCAAAGAATGAGTTAACTCTATGAGATGAATACACACATCGCAAAGAATTTGCACCGAAAACTTCTCTGCAGTTTTCATTGGAAGACGTTTCCTTTCTCACCACAAGTCTCCGGGTGCCACTTAATATCCCTTCCCAGGTTTCTGAAAGACAGAGTTTCCAAACTGGGCAACGTAGTGTAAGCTTTAACTCTCTGAAATCAATGCACAGGTCAAAGAGCAGTTTCTTGGAATCCTTCTTTATTGGTTTTTATTCAGGATATTTCACTTTTCACCATAGTCTTCAATGCGCTACAGAATATCACTTTTTCAGTTTTACAAAAAGAGTGTTGGAACATTGCCATATGAGAAAAGAGGTGTATCTCCCTGAGTGGAATGCACACATCACAAAGCAGTTTCTCAGAAAGCTTCTCTCAAGTTTTTATCTGTAAATACGTCCTATATCCCCACAGGCATGAATGTGCTCCCGAGTGTCCCTTCGTGAATGCATCCATGACTCAGTTTCAAAATTGCGTAGTAGAAAGTTTTATCTATGTAAGATGAATAGACATATGTATCACAAAGCAGTTTCACAGAAACCTTCTTTCCAGTTTATGTCTGAGGATAATTCCTTTTTCATCATAGCCGTCCATATACTCCCGAATGTCCCTTACTAGCATTTTCTCCAAACAGGATTCCCCAATCCTCTAAGAGAAGAAAAGTACCACTCTGTGAGTGCAATGCACACGTCACAAACCAGCTCCTCGGAAATCTTCTCTCCAGCATCTATCAGAAGACATTATTGCTTTCACTGTAAACCTCAAAGCACTCTAGAGTTTCCCTTAGCTGATTAACGTAAAATAGTGTTAGAATACTGGTCAATGAAAACAGAAGCTTAATTGTGAGAGTGAAATTCACATAACCTACAGCAGTTTCACAGAAAGTTTCCTTCTGGTTCTTATCGGAGGGTATTACTTTTTCAGTGTATTCTTAAGAGCGTTCCCAAGTGTCCTTTCTCTGGTTCCACAGAAAGTGATTTCTAACTGTTCAATTCAAGTATGATTTAATTCTATGAGATGAATACACACATCAGAAAGCAGTTGCTCTGAATACTTCTCTCCAGTTTTCATCAGAAGATGTCTCCTTTTTCACCACAATCATCCAGGTGTCACTTAATATCCCTTCACAGATTCCTCAAAGACAGAGTATTCAAACTGGGCAATGTAATGTAAGCTTTAACACTCTGAAATGAATGAACACGTCAGAGAGTAGTTTCTTGAAGCCCTTTTTTCAGTGTTTAATTTCAGGATATTTCACTTTTTTCCGTAGTCTTCAATGCGCTGCAAAATATACTTTTTCAGCCTTTCAGGAGCATTGTTCAAACACTGCTGTAAGAGAAAGGAGGTATAACTCCCTGAGTGAAATGCACACATCAAAAAGCCGTTTCTCAGAAAGCTTCTCTCCAGTTTTTAACTGACAATATCTCGAATTTCCCCACATTCCTGAATGTGCTCCCGAATGTCCCTTCATGAATCCATCCATGATGCAGTTTCAAAACTGCATAACAGAAAGAAAGTTTTTTCTATGTGTGATGAAAAGATACATCTATTACAAAGCAGTTTCACAGAAAGCTTCTCTCCAGTTTTTCTCTGAGGACATTTTCTTTTCCAACATAGCCAACCATGTACTCCTGAATGTTCCCTGGTAGCTTTTTCTCCAAATGGGATTCCCCAATCCTCTATGAGAAGGAAATTATAACTCGGTGAGTGGAATGCACTCGTCACAAAGCGTCTCTTCAGCAATATTCTCTCGAGTATCTATCTGAAGATATTTCCGTTTTCACCATAAGCCTCAAAACGTTCTGGAGTATCCCTTAGCTAACTAACGTAAAATAGTTAGATTACTGCTCATGAAAAAGAAGCTTAACTCTGGGAGTGGACTTCACGTGACCTAGAGCAGTTTCACACAAAGTTCCTTCTGATTTTTATCAGAGCGTATTTCTTTTTCAGCATATTCTTAAGAGCATTCACAAATGTCCTTTCTCTGGTTCCACAGAAACAGTGATTTCAAACTGCTCAATCCAAAGAATGATTTAACTCTATGAGATGAATACACACATCACAAAGTAGTTGCTTCAAAAGTTTCTCTCCAGTTTTCATCAGAAGACGTTTCCTTTCTGAACACAAGCCTCTGGCGCCACTTAATATCCCTTCACAGGTTCCTCAAAGACAGAGTTTCCAAACTGGGCAACGTAGTGTAAGCTTTAACTCTCTAAAGTGAATGCACAAGTCAGAGTGCAGTTTCTTGGAATGCTTCTTTCTGGGTTTTATTTCAGTTTCTTTCGCTTTTCAACATAGTCATCAATGTGATGCAAAATATCACTTTTTCAACTTTACAAGAACAGTGTTCAAACACTGCCTTATGAGAAAAGATGTATAACTCCCTGAGTGGAATGCAAACATCACAAAGCTGTTTCTCAGAAAGCTTCTTTCCAGTTTTTTTCCTAAGATATCTCCTATTATCCCGTAGGTCTGAATGTGCTTCAGAATGTCCCTTTGTGAATCTGTGAATAATGAAGTTTCAAAACAGTGTAATAGAAAGAAAGTTTTATCTATGTGAGGTGAAAAGATATATCTATCACAAAGCAGTTTCACAGAAAGCTTCTTTCCACTTTTTGTCTGAGGATAATTCCTTTCTCACCATAGCCGTCCATATATTCCCAAATGTCCCTGGTAGCATTTTCTCCAAACGGGATTCCCCAATCCTCTATGAGGAGAAAAGTGTAACTCTGTGAGTGGAATACACATTTCACAAAGCAGCTCCTCAGAAATATTCTCTACAGTGTCTATCTGAAGATATTTCCGTTTTCAGTGTCAGTCTCAATGCACTCCCGTGATCCCTAAGCTGACTACCCTAAACCAGTGTTAGAACACTGCTCAAAGAAAACAGAAGGTTAACTGTGTGAGTGGACTTCACGTGACCTAGAGCAGTTTCACAGAATATTTCCTTCTGGTTTTTCTCAGAGGGTATTTCTTTTTCAGCATATTCTTAAGCGCATTTCCAAATGTCCTTTCTCAGGTTCCACAGAAACAGTGGTTTCAAACTGTTCCATCTAAAGGGTATTTTAACTTGATGAGATGAATACACACATCACAAGGTAATTGTTCCAAAAGCTTCTGTCCAGTTTTCATCGGACAAGGTTTCCTTTCCACCACAAGGCTCAGGGTGCCACTTAATATCCCTTCACAGATTCCTCAAAGACGGAGTTTTCAAACTGTGTAACGTAGTGTAAGCTTTACCTCTCTGAAATTTATGCACATGTCAGAGAGCAGTTTCTTTGAACCCTTCTTTCTCAGTTTTATTTCACTTTTGCCATAGTCTGAGCAGTTTCTCAGAAATCTTCTCTGTAGTTTCTATCTGAAGCTTCTCTCCAGTGTTTATCTGTAGATATTTCCTATTTCCTCAGACACGTGAATGTGCTCCTGAAAGTCCCTTCATGAATCCGCCCATGATGCAGTTTCAAAACTGCATAACAGAAATAAAATTTCATCTATGTGAGGTGAATACACATATATATCACAAAGCAGTTTCACAGAAAGCTTCTTTCCAGTACTTGCTGGGGATAATTTTCTTTTCTCCATAGACGTCCATGTACTCCCGAGTATCCCCTGGTAGCTTTTTCTCAAAACGGGATTCCCCAATCCTCTTTGAGAGGGAAAGTATAACTCTCTGAGTGGAATGCACACGTCACAAAGCAGCTCCTCAGAAATCTCTCCAGTATCTACATAAAATATTTCCGTTTTCTCCATAAGACTCAAAGCGCTCCCTAGTATCCTTTTTTTTTTTTTAATTTATTTATTATTATTATACTTTAAGTTGTAGGGTACATGTGCATAACATGCAGGTTTGTTACATATGTATACTTCTGCCACGTTGGTCTGCTGCACCCATCGACTCGTCATTTACATCAGGTCTAACTCCCAATGCAATCCCTCCCCCCTCCCCCCTCCCCATGATAGGCCCCGGTGTGTGATGTTCCCCTTCCTGAGTCCAAGTGATCTCACTGTTCAGTTCCCACCTATGAGTGAGAACATCCGGTGTTTGGTTTTCTGTTCTTGTGATAGTTTGCTAAGAATGATGGTTTCCAGCTGCATCCATGTCCCTACAAAGGACGCAAACTCATCCTTTTTTATGGCTGCATAGTATTCCATGGTGTATATGTGCCACATTTTCTTAATCCAATCTGTCACTGATGGACATTTGGGTTGATTCCAAGTCTTTGCTATTGTGAATAGTGCTGCAATAAACATACGTGTGCATGTGTCTTTATAGCAGCATAATTTATAATCCTTTGGGTATATCCCCAGTAATGGGATGGCTGGGTCATATGGTACATCTAGTTCTAGATGCTTGAGGAATCGCCATACTGTTTTCCATAATGGTTGAACTAGTTTACAATCCCACCAACAGTGTAAAAGTGTTCCTATTTCTCCACATCCTCTCCAGCACCTGTTGTTTCCTGACTTTTTAATGATCGCCATTCTAACTGGTGTGAGATGGTATCTCATTGTGGTTTTGATTTGCATTTCTCTGATGGCCAGTGATGATGAGCATTTTTTCATATGTCTGTTGGCTGTATGAATGTCTTCTTTTGAGAAATGTCTGTTCATATCCTTTGCCCACTTTTTGATGGGGTAGTTTGTTTTTTTCTTGTAAATTTGTTTGAGTTCTTTGTAGGTTCTGGATATTAGCCCTTTGTCAGATGAGTAGATTGCAAAAATTTTCTCCCATTCTGTAGGTTGCCTGTTCACTCTGATGGTAGTTTCTTTTGCTGTGCAGAAGCTCTTTAGTTTAATGAGATCCCATTTGTCAATTTTCGCTTTTGCTGCCGTTGCTTTTGGTGTTTTAGACATGAAGTCTTTGCCCATGCCTATGTCCTGAATGGTACTACCTAGGTTTTCCTCTAGGATTTTTATGGTATTAGGTCTAACATTTAAGTCTCTAATCCATCTTGAATTAATTTTCGTATAAGGAGTAAGGAAAGGATCCAGATTCAGCTTTCTACTTATGGCTAGCCAATTTTCCCAGCACCATTTATTAAATAGGGAATCCTTTCCCCATTTCTTGTTTCTCTCAGGTTTGTCAAAGATCAGATGGCTGTAGATGTGTGGTATTATTTCTGAGGACTCTGTTCTGTTCCATTGGTCTATATCTCTGTTTTGGTACCAGTACCATGCTGTTTTGGTTACTGTAGCCTTGTAGTATAGTTTGAAGTCAGGTAGCGTGATGCCTCCAGCTTTGTTCTTTTGACTTAGGATTGTCTTGGAGATGCGGGCTCTTTTTTGGTTCCATATGAACTTTAAAGCAGTTTTTTCCAATTCTGTGAAGAAACTCATTGGTAGCTTGATGGGGATGGCATTGAATCTATAAATTACCTTGGGCAGTATGGCCATTTTCACGATATTGATTCTTCCTATCCATGAGCATGCTATGTTCTTCCATTTGTTTGTGTCCTCTTTGATTTCAGTGAGCAGTGGTTTGTAGTTCTCCTTGAAGAGGTCCTTTACATCCCTTGTAAGTTGGATTCCTAGGTATTTGATTCTCTTTGAAGCAATTGTGAATGGAAGTTCATTCATGATTTGGCTCTCTGTTTGTCTGTTACTGGTGTATAAGAATGCTTGTGATTTTTGCACATTAATTTTGTATCCTGAGACTTTGCTGAAGTTGCTTATCAGCTTAAGGAGATTTTGGGCTGAGACAATGGGGTTTTCTAAATATACAATCATGTCATCTGCAAACAGGGACAATTTGACTTCTTCTTTTCCTAACTGAATACCCCTGATTTCTTTCTCTTGCCTAATTGCCCTAGCCAGAACTTCCAACACTATGTTGAATAGGAGTGGTGAGAGAGGGCATCCCTGTCTTGTGCCAGTTTTCAAAGGGAATGTTTCCAGTTTTTGCCCATTCAGTATGATATTGGCTGTGGGTTTGTCATAAATAGCTCTTATTATTTTGAGGTACGTTCCATCAATACCGAATTTATTGAGCGTTTTTAGCATGAAGGGCTGTTGAATTTTATCAAAAGCCTTTTCTGCATCTATTGAGATAATCATGTGGTTCTTGTCTTTGGTTCTGTTTATATGCTGGATTATGTTTATTGATTTGCGAATGTTGAACCAGCCTTGCATCCCAGGGATGAAGGCCACTTGATCATGGTGGATAAGCTTTTTGATGTGTTGTTGAATCCGGTTTGCCAGTATTTTATTGAGGATTTTTGCATCGATGTTCATCAGGGATATTGATCTAAAATTCTCTTTTTTTGTTGTGTCTCTGCCAGGCTTTGGTATCAGGATGATGTTGGCCTCATAAAATGAGTTAGGGAGGATTCCCTCTTTTTCTATTGATTGGAATAGTTTCAGAAGGAATGGTACCAACTCCTCCTTATACCTCTGGTAGAATTCAGCTGTGAATCCATCTGGTCCTGGACTTTTTTTGGTTGGTAGGCTATTAATTATTGCCTCAATTTCAGAGCCTACTATTGGTCTATTCAGGGATTCAACTTCTTCCTGGTTTAGTCTTGGAAGAGTGTAAGTGTCCAGGAAATTATCCATTTCTTCTAGGTTTTCCAGTTTATTTGCGTAGAGGTGTTTATAGTATTCTCCGATGGTAGTTTGTATTTCTGTGGGGTCGGTGGTGATATTCCCTTTATCATTTTTAATTGCGTCGATTTGATTCTTCTCTCTTTTCTTCTCTATTAGTCTTGCTAGTGGTCTGTCAATTTTGTTGATCTTTTCAAAAAACCAACTCCTGGATTCATTGATTTTTTGGAGGGTTTTTTGTGTCTCTATCTCCTTCAGTTCTGCTCTGATCTTAGTTATCTCTTGCCTTCTGCTAGCTTTGGAATGTGTTTGCTCTTGCTTCTCTAGTTCTTTTAATTGCGATGTTAGAGTGTCAATTTTTGATCTTTCCTGCTTTCTCTTGTGGGCATTTAGTGCTATAAATTTCCCTCTACACACTGCTTTAAATGTGTCCCAGAGATTCTGGTATGTTGTATCTTTGTTCTCATTGGTTTCAAAGAACATCTTTATTTCTGCCTTCATTTCGTTATGTACCCGGTAGTTATTCAGCAGCAGTTTGTTCAGTTTCCATGTAGTTGAGCGGTTTTGATTGAGTTTCTTAGTCCTGAGTTCTAGTTTGATTGCACTGTGGTCTGAGAGACAGTTTGTTATAATTTCTGTTCTTGTACATTTGCTGAGGAGTGCTTTACTTCCAATTATATGGTCAATTTTGGAGTAAGTACGATGTGGTGCTGAGAAGAATGTATATTCTGTTGATTTGGGGTGGAGAGTTCTATAGATGTCTATTAGGTCTGCTTGCTGCAGAGATGAGTTCAATTCCTGGATATTCTTGTTAACTTTCTGTCTCGTTGATCTGTCTAATGTTGACAGTGGAGTGTTGAAGTCTCCCATTATTATTGTATGGGAGTCTAAGTCTCTTTGTAAGTCTCTAAGGACTTGCTTTATGAATCTGGGTGCTCCTGTATTGGGTGCATATATATTTAGGATAGTTAGCTCTTCCTGTTGAATTGATCCCTTGACCATTATGTAATGGCCTTCTTTGTCTCTTTTGATCTTTGATGGTTTAAAGTCTGTTTTATCAGAGACTAGGATTGCAACCCCTGCTTTTTTTTGTTCTCCATTTGCTTGGTAAATCTTCCTCCATCCCTTTATTTTGAGCCTATGTATGTCTCTGCGTGTGAGATGGGTCTCCTGAATACAGCAGACTGATGGGTCTTGACTCTTTATCCAGTTTGCCAGTCTGTGTCTTTTCATTGGAGCATTTAGTCCATTTACATTTAAGGTTAAGATTGTTATGTGTGAACTTGATCCTGCCATTATGATATTAACTGGTTATTTTGCTCGTTAGTTGATGCAGTTTCTTCCTAGCCTCGATGGTCTTTACATTTTGGCATGTTTTTGCAATGGCTGGTACCGGTTGTTCCTTTCCATGTTGAGTGCTTCCTTCAGGGTCTCTTGTAAGGCAGGCCTAGTGGTGACAAAATCTCTAAGCATTTGCTTATCTGTAAAGGATTTTATTTCTCCTTCACTTATGAAACTTAGTTTGGCTGGATATGAAATTCTGGGTTTAAAATTCTTTTCTTTAAGAATGTTGAATATTGGCCCCCACTCTCTTCTGGCTTGGAGAGTTTCTGCCGAGAGATCTGCTGTGAGTCTGATGGGCTTCCCTTTGTGGGTAACCCGACCTTTCTCTCTGGCTGCCCTTAAGATTTTTTCCTTCATTTCAACTTTGGTGAATCTGGCAATTATGTGTCTTGGAGTTGCTCTTCTCGAGGAGTATCTTTGTGGCGTTCTCTGTATTTCCTGGATTTGAATGTTGGCCTGCCCTACTAGGTTGGGGAAGTTCTCCTGGATGATATCCTGAAGAGTGTTTTCCAACTTGGTTCCATTTTCCCCCTCACTTTCAGGCACCCCAATCAGACGTAGATTTGGTCTTTTTACATAATCCCATACTTCTTGCAGGCTTTGTTCATTTCTTTTTCTTCTTTTTTCTTTTGGTTTCTCTTCTCGCTTCATTTCATTCATTTGATCCTCAATCGCTGATACTCTTTCTTCCAGTTGATCAAGTCGGTTACTGAAGCTTGTGCATTTGTCACGTATTTGTCGTGTCATGGTTTTCATCTCTTTCATTTCGTTTATGACCTTCTCTGCATTAATTACTCTAGCCGTCAATTCTTCCACTTTTTTTTTCAAGATTTTTAGTTTCTTTGCGCTGGGTATGTAATTCCTCCTTTAGCTCTGAGAAATTTGATGGACTGAAGCCTTCTTCTCTCATCTCGTCAAAGTCATTCTCCGTCCAGCTTTGATCCGTTGCTGGCGATGAGCTGCGCTCCTTTGCCGGGGGAGATGCGCTCTTATTTTTTGAATTTCCAGCTTTTCTGCCCTGCTTTTTCCCCATCTTTGTGGTTTTATCTGCCTCTGGTCTTTGATGATGGTGATGTACTGATGGGGTTTTGGTGTAAGTGTCCTTCCTGTTTGATAGTTTTCCTTCTAACAGTCAGGACCCTCAGCTGTAGGTCTGTTGGAGATTGCTTGAGGTCCACTCCTGACCCTGTTTGCCTGGGTATCAGCAGCAGAGGCTGCAGAAGATAGAATATTTCTGAACAGCGAGTGTACCTGTCTGATTCTTGCTTTGGAAGCTTCCTCTCAGGGGTGTACTCCACCCTGTGAGGTGTGGGGTGTCAGACTGCCCCTAGTGGGGGATGTCTCCCAGTTAGGCTACTCAGGGGTCAGGGACCCACTTGAGCAGGCAGTCTGTCCGTTCTCAGATCTCAGCCTCCGTGTTGGGAGATCCACTGCTCTCTTCAAAGCTGTCAGACAGAGTCGTTTGCGTCTGCAGAGGTTTCTGCTGCTTTGTTGTTGTTGTTGTTGTTGTTGTGTAGCTGTGCCCTGTCCCCAGAGGTGGAGTCTACAGAGACAGGCAGGTTTCCTTGAGCTGCTGTGAGCTCCACCCAGTTGGAGCTTCCCAGCAGCTTTGTTTACCTACTTAAGCCTCAGCAATGGCGGGCGCCCCTCCCCCAGCCTCGCTGCTGCCTTGCCGGTAGATCACAGACTGCTGTGCTAGCAATGAGGGAGGCTCCGTGGGCATGGGACCCTCCCGGCCAGGTGTGGGATATGATCTCCTGGTGTGACTGTTTGCTTAAAGCGCAATATTGGGGTGGGAGTTACCCGGTTTTCCAGGTGTTGTGTGTCTCAGTTCCCCTGGCTAGGAAAAGGGATTCCCTTCCCCCTTGCGCTTCCCAGGTGAGGCAATGCCTCGCCCTGCTTCAGCTCTCGCTGATGGGGCTGCAGCAGCTGACCAGCACCGATCCTCCGGCACTCCCCCGTGAGATGAACCCAGTACCTCAGTTGAAAATGCAGAAATCACCAGTCTTCTGTGTTGCTGGCGCTGGGAGTTGGAGACTGGAGCTGTTCCTATTCGGCCATCTTGTTCCACCCCCAGCGCTCCCTAGTATCCTTTAGGTGACTAACCTGAAGCAGTGTTAGAATACTGCTCAATGAAAACAGAAGTTTAATTGTGCGAATGGAATTCACGAGACCTAGAGCACTTTCACAGAAAGTTTCCATCTGGTTATTATCAGAGGGTATTACTTTTACAGCATATTCTTCAGAGCGTTCCCAAATGTCCTTTTTCAGGTTCAAAAGAAACAGTGATTTTCAACTGCTCAATCCAAAGAATGATTTAACTCTGTGAGATGAATACTAACATCACAGAGCAGTTGCTTCGAAAGCTTCTCTTCAGTTTTCATTGGAAGACGTTTCCTTTCTCAACACCAGCCTCTGGGCACCCTTTAATATGCCTTCACAGATTCCTCAAAGACAGAGTTTCCAAAGTGGGTAACACATTGTAAGCTTTAACTCTCTGAAATGAATGCGCACATCAGAGAGCAGTTTCTTGGAATGCTTCTTTCTGGGTTTTATTTCTGGATATTTCACTTTTCGCCATAGTTTTCAATGCACTGCAAAATATCACTTTTTCAGTTTTACAGGAACAGTGTCAAAACACTGCCTTAGGAGAAAAGTGGTATAACACCCTGAGTGGAATGCACACATCACAAAGCAGTTTCTCAGACAGCTTCTCTCCAGTTTTTATCTGGAGATATTTCGTATTTCCCCACAAGTCTGAATGTGCTCCCAAATGTCCCTTCGCAAATCCGTCCATGACGCCGTTTCAAAACTGCATAATACAAAGAAAGTTTTATCTATGTGAGATGAATAGACATATCTATTACAAAGCAGTTTCAGATAATGCTTCTTTCCAGTTTTTATCTGAGGATACTTCCTTTTTCACTGTAGCCGTCCATATGCTCCCGAATGTCCCCTGGTAGCGTTTTCTCCAAACGCGATTCCCCAATCGTCTATGAGAAGAAAAGTATAATTCGGTGAGTGGAATACATGCATCACAAAGCAGCTCGAAGGAAATCTTCTCTGCAGTATCTATCTGATGATAATTCCGTTTTCATTGTAAGCTTCAAAGCGCTCCTGAGTATCCCTTAGCAGACTAACACAAAACAGTGTTAGAATACTGCTCAATGGAAACAGAAGCTTAACTGTGTGAGTGAAATTCATGTGACCTACAGGAGTTTCAAAGAAAGTTTCCTTCTGGTTTTTATCAGAGGATAGTTCTTTTTCAGTATATTCTTAAGAGCGTTCTCAAATGTCCTTTCTCAGGTTCCACAAAAACAGTGATTTCAATCTGCTCAATCCAAAGAACAGTTTAACTCTATGAGAGGAATACACACATCAGAAAGTAGTTTATCCATATTCTTCTCTCCAGTTTTCATTGGAAGACGTTTCCTTTCTCACTACAAGCCTTCGGGCACCACTTAATATCCCTTCACAGATTCCTCAAAACAGAGTTTCCAAACTGGGCAACGTATTGTTAGATTTAACTCTCTGAAATTAATGCACACGTCGGAGAGCAGCTTCTTGGAACGTTTCTTTCTGGGTTTTATTTCAGAATATTTTACTTTTCGCCACAGTCTTCAAAGTGCTGCAAAATATCACTCTTTGGTTTTCCAGGAATAGTGTTCAAACGCTGACTTATGAGAAAAGAGGTATAACTCCCTCAGTGGAATGTACACATCACAAAGCAGTTTCTCAGAAAGCTCCTCTCCAGTTTTTATGTGAAGGTATTTCCTACTCCCCCACAGGCCTGGATATGTGCCTGAATGTCCCCTCGTGAATCCATTCATGACGTAGTTTCAAAACTGCATAAAAGAAAGAAAGTTTCATTTATGTGAGATGAATAGACATAGCTATCACAAAGCAGTTTCAAAGAAAGCTTCTTTCCCGTTTTTCTCTGAGGATATTTCCTTTGTCACCATAGCAGTCCATGTACTCCCGAATGTCCCTTGGTAGCTTTCTCTCCAAAAGGGCTTCCCCAATCCTTTATGAGAAGAAAATTATAACTCTGTGAGTGGAATGCACTCGTCACAAAGCAGCTCCGTGGCAATCTTCCCTCCAGTATCTATGTGAAGATATTTCCATTTTCACCATAAGGCTCAAAATGCTCTGGAGTATCTCTTAGCTGAGTAACCTAAAATAGTGTTAGAATATTACTCAATGAAAACAGAAGCTTAACTGTGTGAGTGGAATTCACGTGACCTAGAACAGTTTCACAGCAAGTTTCCTTCTGGTTTTTATCGGAGGGTACTTCTTTTTCAGCATATTCTTAAGAGCATTCCCAAATGTCTGTTCGCAAGTTCCACAGAAACAGTGATTTCAAACTGCTCAATGCAAAAAATGATTTAACTCTATGAGATGAATACACACATCAAAAAGTGGTTGCTCCAAAAGCTTCTCTGCAGGTTTCAACAGAAGACGTTTCCTCTATCACCACAAGCCTCTGGGCGTCACTTAACTTCCATTCTCAGATTCCTCAAAGACAGAGTTGCAAAACTGGGCAAAATGGTGTAAGCTTTAAATCTCTGAAATGAATGCACACGTCAGAGAGCTGTTTTTTGGAACTCTTCTTTCTGGGTTTTATGTCAGTTTGTTTTGCTTTTCAACATAGTCTTCAATGCGATGCAAAATAGCACTTTTTCAACTTTACAACAACAGTGTTCAAACACTGCCTTATGAGAAAAGATGTTTAATTCTCTGAGTGGAATGCAAACATCACAAAGCTGTTTCTCAGGAAGCTTCTCTCCAGTTTTTATCTTAAGATATCTTCTATTACCCCATAGGCCTGAACGTGCTTCCAAATATCCCTTCGCGAATCTGTCCGTGATGCAGTTTCAAAACAGCATAATAGAAAGAAAGTTTTATCTATGTGAGACGAAAAGACATATCTATCACAGGCAGTTTCACAGAAAGCTTCTTTTCAGTTTTTGTCTGAAGATATTTTCTTTTTCACCATAGCCGTCCATGTACTCCCGAATGTCCCCGGGTAGCTTTTTCTCCAAGCGGGATTCCCCAATCTTCTATGAGAAGGAAAGTAAAACTCTGTGAGTGGAATGCACATGTCACAAAGCAGCTCCGCGGAAATCTTCTCTCCAGTAACTATTTGAAGATATTTCTGTTCTCACTGTAAGCCTCAAAGGGCTCCCGAGTATCCCTAAGGTCACTGACCTAAAACGGTGTTAGAATACTGCTCTATGAAAACAGAAGCTTAACTGTGTCTGTGGAATTCACATGAACTAGAGCACTTTCACAGAAAGTTTCCTTGTGCTCTTTGTCAGAGAGTATTTGTTTTTCAGCATATTCTTAAGAGCATTCCCAAATGTCCTTTCACAGGTTCCAAAGAAACAGTTATTTCAATCTGCTCAAACCAAAGAATGATTTAACTCTATGAGATGAACACATACATCACAAAGCAGTTGCTCCGAAAGCTTCTGTCCAGTTTTCATTGGAGGACATTTCCTTTCTCACACAAGCCTCCAGGCACCAAGAAATATCCCTTCACAGATTCCTCAAAGACAGAGTTTCCAAACTGGGCAATGTAGTGTAAGCTTTAACTCTCAGAAATGAATGCACATGGCAGAGAGCAGTTTCTTGGAACGCTTCTTTCTGGGTTTCATTTCAGCATATTTCACTTTTCGCCATAGTCTTCAATGCGCTGAAAAATATCAATTTTTTCAGTTTTTCAGGAATGGTGTTCAAACACTGCCTTATGAGAAAAGAGGTAAAATTACCTGAATGGAATGCGCACATCACAAAGCAGTTTCTCAGAAAGCTTCTCTCCAGTTTTTATCGAAAGATATCTCCATTTTAACCATAGGCCTGAATGTGCTCACGATATCCTTTTATGAATCCGTCCATGATGCAGTTTCAAAACAGCATAATAGAAAAAATATTTTGTCTATGTGAGATGCATAAACATATCTATCACAAACCAGTTTCATAGAAAGCTTATTTCCAGTTTTTGTCTCAGGATATTTCCTTCTTCGCCATAGCCGTCCATATACACCCGAATGTCCCCTGGTAGCTTTTTCTGCAAACAGGATTCCCCAATCCTCTTTGAGAAGAAAAGTATAACTCTGTGAGTGGAATGCACACGTCATCCAGCAGCTCCTCGGAAATCTTCTCTCCAGTATCTATCTGAAGATATTTCCATTTTCACCGTAAGCCACAAAGCGCTCCCGAGTATCCCTTAGCTGACTAACCTAAAACAGTGTTAGAATACTGCTCAATGAAAACAGCAACTGAAATGCAGGAATGTACTTCACGTGACCTAGAGCAGTTTCACAGAAAGTTTCCTTCAGGTTTTTATCGGAGTGTATTACTTTTCAGGATATTCTTAAGAGCTTTCCCAAATGTACTCTCTCAGATTCCACAAAAACAGTGATTTCCATCTGCTCAATCCAAAGAATAATTTCACTCTATGAGATGAATACACACATTGCAAAGCAGTTGCTCTGAAAGCTTCTCTCCTGTTTTCATCGGAATACATTTCTTCTCTCACCACCAGCCTCTGAGTGACAAGTAATATCCTTTCACAGATTTCTCAAAGACAGAGTTTCCAAACTGGGCAACGTAGTGTAAGCTTTAACTACCTGAAATGAATGCACACGTCAGAGAGCAGTTTCTTGCATCGCTTCTTTCTGGGTGGTATTTCTGGATATTTCACTTTTTGCTGTAGTCTTCAATGCTCTGCAAAATATCAGTTTTTCAGTTTTACAGGAACGGTGTTCCAACACTGCCTTATGAGAAAAGAGGTGTAAATTCCTCAGTGACATGCACGCATCACAAAGTTGTGTCTCAGAAAGCTTCTCTCCAGTTTTTATCTGAAGATATCTCCTATTACCCCTCAGGCCTGAATGTGCTCTCGAATTTCCCTTCGTGAATCAGTCCATGACGCACCTTCAAAACTCTGCAATAGAAAAAAAACTTTATCTATGTGAAATGAATGGACATATCTATCACAAAGCAGTTTCACAGAAAGCTTCTTTCCATTTTTTCTCTGAGGATACTTCCTTTTTCACCATAACCATCCATATGCTACCGAATGACTCGTGGTAGCTTTTTTCCCTAGTGGGATTCCCCAATCCTCTAAAAGAAGAAAAGTATAAATCAGTGAGTGGAATGCACACGTCACAAAGCAGTTTCTGGGAAATCTTTTCTAGAGTATCTATCTAAAGATATTTCCGTTTTCACCGTATTCCTCAAAGTGCTCCCAGAGTATCCCTAAGCTGACTACCCTAAAACTGTTTTAGAATACTGCTCAATGAAAACAGAAGCTTAAATGTGTGAGTGGAATTCATGTGATGTACAGTCATTTCACAGAATGTTTTCTTCCTGTTTTTATTGGAGAGTATTTTTTCTCAGCATATTCTTCAGAGTGTTCCCAAATGTCATTTCTCAGATTCCACAGAAACAGTGATTTCAAACTGCTCAAATCAAAGAATGATTTAATTCTATGACATGAATACACACATCACAAAGCAGTTGCTCCGAAAGCTTCCCTCCAGTTTTCATCAGAAGAGGTTTCCCTTCTCAACACAAGCCTCCAGACGCAAATTAATACCCCTTCACAGATTCCTCAAGGGCAGAGTTTCCAAACTGGGCAAGGTAGTGTAAGCTTTACCTTTCTGAAATGAATGCACACGTCAGAGAGCAACTTCCTGGAACGCTTCTTTCTGGGTTTTATTTCAGGATATTTCACTTTTCATCATAGTTTTCAATGCACTGCGAAATATCACCTTTTCAATTTTACGGGAACAGTGTTCAAACACTGCCTTATGAGAAAAGTGGTATCATTCCCTGAGTGTAATGCACACATCACAAAGCCGCTTCTCAGAAAGCTTCACTCCAGTTTTTATCTGGAGATATTTCCTACATCCAACAGGCCTGAAGGTGCTCCCGAATGTCCCTTCATGAATCTGTCAATGACAGAGTTTCAAAACTGTGTAATAGAAAGAATGTTTTATCTATGTGAGATGAATAGACATATCTATCACAAAGCAGTTTCACAGAAAGCATCTTTCCAGTTTTTGTCTGAGGATACTTCCTTTTTCGCCTAGCCGTCCATATACTCCCGAATGTCCCCTGGGAGCGTTTTCTCCAAATGGTTTCCCCAATCTTCTATGAGAAAAAATGTATAACTCTGTGAGTGGAACTCAAAAGTCACAAAGCATCTCCTCGGAAATCTTCCCTTCAGTATCTATCTGAAGATATTTCTCTTTTCACCGTAAGCCTCAAAGTGCTCCCGAGTATCACTTAGCTGAGTAACCTAAAACAGTGTTAGAATACTGCTCAATGAGAACAGAAGCTTAATTGTGCAAGTGGAATTCACGTGACCTAGAGCAGTTTCACAGATAGTTTTCTTCTGGTTTTTATCGGATGGTATTCCTTTTTCAGTGTATTCTTAAGAGGGTTCCAAGTGTACTTTCTCAGGTTCCACAGGAACAATGATTTCAAACTGCTCAATTCAAAGAATGATTTAACTCTATGAGATGAATACTCACATCACAAAGCAGTTACTCCGAAAGCTTCTCTCCAGTTTTCATCGGAAGAGGTTTCCTTTCTCACCACAAGCGTCCGGGCACCACATAATATCCCTTCACAGATTCTTCAAAGACAGAGTTTCCAAACTGGGCAATGTAGTGTAACTTTAACTCTCTGAAATGAATGCACACATCAGAGAACAGTTTCTTGGAATGTATCTTTCTGTGTTTTATTTCCAGATATTTCACTTTTCACCATAGTCTTGAAAGCTTTGCAAAATGTCACTTTTTTGGTTTTACAAGAACAGTGTTCAAACATTGCCTTATGAGAAAACAGGTATAACTCCCTGAGTGGAAAGCACATATCACAAAGCAGTTTCTTATAAAACTTCTCTCCAGTTTTTATCTGGAGATATGTCCTATTTCCCCACAGGCCTGAATGTACTCCCGAACGTCCCTTCGTGAATCCATCCATGATGCAGCTTCAAAACTGCGTAGCAGAAATAAACTTTTATCTACGTGAGATGAACAGACATATCTATCACAAAGCAGTTTCACAGAAAAAGTCTTTCAGGTTTTTCTCTGAGGATATCTCCTTTTCCACCATGGCCTTCCATATACTCCCGAATGTCTCCTAGTAGCATCTTCTCCAAATGGGATTCCCCAATCCTTTATGAGAAGAAAAGTACACCTCTGTGAGTGGAATGCCCATTTCACACAGCAGCCCCTCGGAAATCTTCTCTTCGGTATCTATCTGAAGATATATTCATTTTCACCATAAGCCTCAAAGCACTCCCGACTATTCCTTAGCTGACCAAAATAAAACAGTGTTACAATACTGCTCAATGAAAAGAGAAGTGTAACTTTGGGAGTATAACTCACTTGACCTAGAGCAGTTTCACAGAAAGTTTCCTTTTGGTTTTTATAGGAGAATATGTTTTTTAGCATATTCAAAGGAGTGGTCCCAAATGTCCTTTCTCAGGTTCTACAAAAACAGTGATTTCAAACTGTTCATAACAAAGAATGATTTAACTCTATGAGATGAATACACACATGACAAAGCAGTTTCTCTGAAAGCTTCTCTCCAGTTTTTATCGGAAGATATTTCCTATTTCCCCACAGGCTTGAATGTGCTCCCGAATGTCCCTTCGTGAATCCGTATATGACGCCATTTCAAAACTGCGTAATAGAAAGAAAGTTTTATTATGTGAGTTGAATAGACATATCTATCACAAAGCAGTTTCACAGAAATCTTCCTTCCAGTTTTTGTCTGAGGATATATCCTTATTCACTATAGCCGTCCATATACTCCTGAATGTCCCCTGGTAGCTATTTCTCCAAACGGGATTCCCCAATCCTGTATGAGAAAAAATGTATATCTCTGTGAGTGGAATGCATGCATCACAAGGCAGCTCTGAGGAAATCTTCTGTGCATTATCTATCTGATGACATTTCCATTTTCACCGTAAGCCTCTCAGCGCTCCTGACCATCCCATAGCAGACTAATGCAAAACAGTGTTAGAATACTGCTCAACGAAAACAGAAGCTTAACTGTGCCAGTGGAATTCACGTGACCTAGAGCAGTTTCACAGAAAATGTCCTTCTGGTTTTTATCGGAGGGTATTGCTTTTTCATCATATTCTTAAGAACGTTCCCAAATGTCCTTTCTCAGGTTCCACAGAAACAGTGATTTCAATCTGCTCAATCTAAAGAATAATTTAACTCTATGAGAGGAATACACACATCACAGAGCAGTCGCTCCAAAAGCTTCTCTCCAGTTTTCATAAGAAGACGTTTCCAGTCTCACCACAAGCCTCCGGGCGCCACTTAGTATCCCTTCACAGATTCCTCAAAGACGGAGATTCCAAACTGGGCAATGTAGTGTAAGCATAAATTCTCTGAAATTAACGCACACGTCACAGAGCAGTTTCTTGGAATGCTTCTTTCTGGCTTTTATTTCAGGATATTTCACTTTTTGCCATAGTCCTCAATGCGCTACAAAATATTACTTTTTCAGTTTTACAGGAACAGTGTTCAAACACTGCCTTATGATAAAACATGTGTAACTCCCTGAGTGGAATGCACACATCACAAAGTAGTTTCTCAGAAAGCTTCTCTGCAGTTTTTATCTGAATATATCTCCTATTTCCCCACAGGTCTGAATGTGCTCCCAAATGTCCCTTCGTGAATCTGTCTGTGACGCAGTTTCAAAACTGTGTAAGAAAAGTAAAGTGCTATCTATGTGAGATGAAAAGACATATCTATCACAAAGCAGTTTCACAGAAACCTTCTTTCCAATTTTTGTCTGAGGAAATTTCCTTTTTCACCATAGCCGTCCATATACTCCCAAATATCCCCTAGTATCTAGTTCTCCAAACTGGATTCCCCAATCCTCTATGAGAAAAAAAGTAAACTTCTGTGACTGGAATGCAAACACCGCACAGCATCTCCTGGATATCTTCTCTACAGTATCTACCTGGTATATTTCCGTTTTCAACAAAAGCTTCAAAGCAATCCCGAGTAGCCCTTAGCTGACTAACCTAAAACAGTGTTAGAATACGTTTCAATGAAAAAAGAAACTTAACTGTGTGAGTGGACTTCATGTGACCTAGCACAGTTTCACAGAAGGTTTCCTTCTGGTTTTTATCAGAGGGTATTCCTTTTTCAGCATATTTTTAAGAGCGTTCCCAAATGTGCTTTCTCAGGTTCCACAGAAACAGTGATATCAAACTGTTCAATCAAAAGAATGATTTAATTCTACCAGATGAATACACACATCACAAAGCAGTTGCTCCGAAAGCTACTGTCCAGTTTTGATTGGAAGACGTTTCTTTTCTCACCACAACCCTCCGTGTGCCATTTAATATCTCTTCCCAGGTTCCTCAAAACGGAATTTCCAAACTGGGCTATGTAGTGTAAGCTTTAATTCTCTGAAATGAATGCACACGCTGGAGAGCAGTTTCTTGAAATGCTTCTTTCTGTGTTTAATTTCAGGATATTTCACTTTTTGCCATAGTCTTCAATACAATTCAAAATATGACTTTTATAGTTTTACAGTAACAGTGTTCCAACACTGCTTTATAAGAAAAGAGATATAACTCCCTGAGTGGAATGCACACATCATGAAGCAGTTTCTCAGGAAAGTTCTCTCAGGTTTTATATACGCAGTTTCAAAACTGCGTAATAATAAGAATGTTTTATCTATGTGAGAAGAATTAGACATATCTATCACAAAGCAGTTTGTCAGAAAGCTTCTTTCCAGTTTTTGTCTGAGGATAATTTCTTTTTTGCTATAGCCATCCATATACTCCCGAATGTCCCCTAGTAGCCTTGTCTCTCAACAGGATTCCCCAATCCTCTATGAGAAAAAATGTATAACTCTGTGAGTGGAATGCATGCGTCACAAAGCAGTTCCTCTGAAATCTTCTCGCCAGTATCTATCTGAAGATATTTCCGTTTTCACCATAAGCCTCAAAGTGCTCCCGAGTATCCCTTAGCTGACTACACTAAAACAGTGTTAGAAAACTGCTCAACGAAAACAGAAGCTTAACTGTGTGAGTGGAATTCACGTGACATAGAGCAGTTTCACATAAAGGTTCCTTCTGTTTTCTATCGGAGGGTATTAGTTTTTCTGCATATTCTTAAGAGCATTCCCAAATTTAATTTCTCAGGTTCCACAGAAACACTGATTTCAAACTGCTCTATCCAAAGAATGATTTAAATCAATGAGCTGAATACACTCATCTCAAATTAGTAGCTTCAAAAGCTTCACTCCAGTTTTCATTGGAAGAGGTTTCCTTTCTCACCACGAGCCTCCTGGCGTCACTTAATATCCCTTCACAGATTCCTCAAGGACAGTTTCCAAACTGGGCAATGTAGAGTAAGCTTTTCCTCTCTGAAATGAATGCACACATAAGAGAGCAGCTTCTCAGAATGCTTCTTTCTGGGTTTTATTTCCGGATATTTCACTTTTCACCATAGTCTTCAATGCACTGCATAATATCATTTTTTCAACTTTACAGGAACAGTGTTCAAACACTGTCTTATGAGGAAAAAGGTAGAACTCCCTGAGTGGAATGCACACATCACAAAGCAGTATCTCAGAAAGCTTCTCTCCAGTTTTTATCAGTAGATATTTCCTACTGCCCACAGGCCTGAATGTGCTCACGAATGTCCCTTCAGGAATCAGTCAATGACGTAGTTAAAAACTGCGTAATATAAAGAAAGTTTTATCTATGTGAGAAGAATACACATATGTATCACAAAGCAGTTTCACAGAAAGTTTCTTTCCAGTTTTTGTCTGAGGATATTTCCTTTTTCACCATAACTGTCCATAAACCCCCAAACGTCCCCTGATAGCGTTTTTTTCCAAATGGGATTCCCCAATACTCTATGAGAAGAAAAGTATAACTCTGTGAGTGGAATGCACACATCACAAAGCAGCTCCTCGGAAATCTTCTCTCCAGTATCTATCTGAAGACATTTCCGTTTTCACCGTAAGCCTCAAAGCACTCCTGAGTATTCCTTAGCTGACTTACCTAAAACAGTGTTAGAATACTACTCAATAAAAACAGAAGCTTAACTGTGTCAATGGAATACACGTGACCTAGAACAGTTTTACAGAAAGTTTCCTTCTGATTTTTATCTGAGGGTATTATTTTTTCAGCATATTCTTCAGAGCGTTTCCAAATGTCCTTTCTCAGGTTCAACAGAAACAATTTCAAACTGCTCATTCCAAAGAATAATTTACCTCTCTGAGATGAATATTCACATCACAATGCATTTGCTTGGATAGTTTCTCTCCAGTTTTCAATGGAAGACGTTTCCTTTCTCACCACTAGTCTCTGGTCACACTTAATATCCCTTCACAGATTCCTCAAAGACAGAGATTCCAAACTGGGCAATGCATTGTAAGCTTTAACACTCTGAAATCAATGCATACATCGGACAGCAGTTTCTGGGAATGCCTCTTTCTGTGTTTTATTTCAGGATATTTCACTTTTCGCCATAGTCTTCAATGCTCTGCAAAATATCACTTTTTCAGTTTTACAGGAACAGTGTTTAAACACAGCCTTATGAGAAAAGAGGTATAACTTCCTGAGTGGAACGTACATATTACAAAGCATTTTCACAGAAAGTTTCTCTCCAGTTTTATCTGAAGATATTTCGTTTTTACACGTACACCTGTATGTGCTTCCGACTGTCCCATTGTGAATTTGTCCATGATGCAGTTTCAAAACTGTGTAATAGAAAGGAAGTTTTAGCTATGTGAGATGAATAGACATATCTACCACAAAGCAGTTTCAGAGAACACTTCTTTCCAGTATTTGTCTGAGGATACATCCTTCATCATAGCCGTCCATAGATTCCTGAATGTCCCCTCCTAGCATTTTCTCCAAACGGGATTCCACAATTCTCTATGAGAAGAAAGGCATAACTCTGTGAGTGGAATGCACACGTCACAAAGCAGTTCCTCAGAAATCTTCTCTCCAGGATCTATCTGAAGATATTTCCGTTTTCACCGTAAGCCTCTTTGAGTATCCCTTAGCTGACTAACTTAAAACAGTGTTAGAATACGGCTCAATGGAAACAGAAGCTTAATTTTGCACGTGGAATTGATGTGACATAGTGTAGTTTCACAGAAAGTTTCCTTCTGGTTTTTGATGGAGGGTATTCCTTTTTCTGCATATTCTTAAGAGTGTTCCCAAATGTCCTTTCTCAGGGTCCACAGAAACAGTGATTTCAAACTGCTCAATCCAAAGAATGATTTAACTCTATGAGATGAGTACACACATCACAAAGGGGTTGCTCCGAAAGCTTCTCTCCAGTTTTCATCAGAAGACGTTTCCAGTCTCACCACAAGCCTCCAGGTGCCACTTAATATCCCTTCACAGATTCTTCAAAGACAGAGTTTCCAAACTGAGCAACATAGTGTACTCTTTAACACTCTGAAATGAATGCACACAGCAGAGAGCAGTTTCTTGCAACTATTCTTTCTGGGTTTTATTTCAAGATATTTCACTCTTTGACATAGTTCTCATTGCGATGTAAAATATCACTATTTCAGTTTTACAGGAACAGTGATCAAAAACTGCCTTATGAAAAAAGAGGTATAACTCCCTGAGTCGAATGCACATATCACAAAGCAGTTTCTCAGAAAGCTTCTCTCCAGTATTATCTGAAGAGATCTCCTATTACCCCAAAGGACTGAATGTGCTCCAAAATGTCCCTTCGTGAATCCGTCCATGACGCATGTTCAAAACTTTGCAATCGAAAAAAGCTTTATCTATGTGAGATGAATAGACCTATCTATCACAAAGCAGTTTCACAGAAAGCTTCATTCCATTTTATGACTGAGAATACTTCCTTTATTACCATAACAATCCATATGCTACCGAATAACCTCAAGAAACTGCTCTCCAACGTGTGCATTCATTTCAGAGAGTCAAAGCTGACACTACGTTGCCCAGTTTGCAAACTCTGTCTTGGAGGAATCTTTGAAAGGATATTAAGTGTCTCCTGGAGGCTTGTGATGAGAAAGGAAAAATGTTCCATTGAAAACTGGAGAGAAGACATGGAAGCAACTGCTTTGTGATGTGTGTAATCATCTCCTGGATTTAAATCATTCTCTGGATTGAGCAGTTTGAAATCACTGTTTCTGTGGAACCTGAGAAAGGACATTTGGGAACAATCTTAAGAATATGCTGATAAAGTAATACCCTCTGATAACAATCAGGAGGAAAATTTCTGTGAAACTGTTCTAGGTCACGTGAATTCCGCTCGCACATTTCAGCTTTTGTTTTCTTTGAGCAGTGTTCTAACACTGTTTTAGCTTAGTCAGCTAAGGGACACTCGGGAGTGCTTTGAGGCTTATGGTGAAAACGGAAATATCTTCAGATAGATACTGGAGAGAAGCTTTCTGAGGAACTGCTTTGTGATGTGTGCATTCCACTCAGGGAGTTATACCTCTTTTCTCACAACACAGTGCTTGAAGACTGTTTCTGTAAAACTGAAAAAGTGATACTTTGCAATGCAATGAAGACTATGGTGAAAAGTGTCATATCTGGAAATAAAACCCAGAAAGAAGCGTTTCAAGAAAGTGTTCTCTGATGTGTGCATTCATTTCAGAGAATCAAAGCTTACACTAGCTTGCCCATTTTGGAAACTCTCTCTTAGAGGAATCTGTGAAGGGATATTAAGTGGCACCAGGAGGCTTGTGGTGGGAAAGAAAATGTTTTCTGACGAAAACTGGAGAGAAGCGTTTGGAGCAACTGCTTTGTGATTTTTAAATTCATCCCCTGGAGTTAAATCATTCTTTGCATTGAGTACTTTGAAATCACTGTTTCTGTGGAACACGAGAAAGGTCATTTGGGAATTCTGTTAAGAATATGCTGAAAAAATAATACCCTCTGATAAAAACCAGAAGGAATCTCTTTGAAACCCCTCTATGTCACGTGAAGTCCACTCACACAGTTAAGCTTCTGTTTTCATTGAGCAGCATTCTAGCACTGTTTTATTTTAGTCAACTAAGGGATATTCGGGAGCACTTTGAGGCTTACGGTGAAAGCAGAGATAGGTTCAGATAGGTACTGGAGAGATGATTTCCGAGGAGCTGCTTTGTGATGTGTGCATTCCACTCAAAGAGTTATACTTTTGTTCTCATAGAGGATTGGAGAATCCCATTTGGAGAAAAACTGACAGTGGACATTCGGGACTATATGCTTGGCTATGGTGAAAAAGGAAGTATCCTCAGACAAAAACTGGAAAGAAGCTTTCTGTGAAACTGCTTTTTGATAGATATGTCTATTCATCTCACATAGATAAAACTTTGTTTGTATTACGCAGTTTTGAAACTTCGTCATGAATGGATTCGCGAAGATACATTAGGGAGCACATTCAGGCCTGGGGAAATAGGAGATATCTTTAGATAAAAACTGGAGAGAAGCTTTCTGAGAAACTGCTTTGCGATGTGTGCATTCCACTCAGGGAGTTATACCTCTTTTCTCATAAGGCAGAGTTTGAACACTTCCTGTAAAACCAAAAAAGTGATATTTTGCAGAGCTTTCAAGACTATGGCGAAAAGTGAAAAATCTGGAAATAAAACCCAGAAAGAAGTGTTCCAAGAAACTGCTCTGTGACGTGTGCATTCACTTAAGAGTGTTGAAACTTACATGTTGCCCACTTTGGAAACTCTGTCTTCGAGGAATATGTGAAGGGATATTAAGAGGCACCCGGAGCCTTGTGGTGAGAAAGGAAATATCTTCTGATGAAAACTGGAGAGAAGCTTTCAGAGAAACTGCTTTGTGATGTGTGCATTCCACTCAGGGAGTTATACCTCTTTTCTGATTAGGCAGTGTTTGAACACTTCCTGTAAAACTGAAAAAGTGAAAATTTGCAGCACATTGAAGACTATGGCAAAAAGCAAAATATCCTGGAATAAAACCCAGGAAGAAACCTTCCTCGAAACTGCTCTCTGACGTGTGCATTCATTTCAGAGAGTTAAAGTTTCTACTACGTTGCCCAGTTTGGAAACAGTGTCTTTGTGGAATCTGTGAAGGGATATTAAGTGGCCCCCGGCAGCTTGTGGTGAGAAATGAAACGTCTTCCGCTGAAAAGTGGAGAGAGGGGCAAGATGGCCGAATAGGAACAGCTCCAGTCTCCAACTCCCAGCGCCAGAGACACAGAAGACCGGTGATTTCTGCATTTTCAACTGAGGTACTGGGTTCATCTCACAGGGGAGTGCCGGACGATCGGCGCTGGTCAGCTGCTGCAGCCCGATCAGCGAGAGCTGAAGCAGGGCGAGGCATTGCCTCACCTGGGAAGTGCAAGGGGGAAGGGAATCCCTTTTCCTAGCCAGGGGAACTGAGACACACAACACCTGGAAAATCGGGTAACTCCCACCCCAATATTGCGCTTTAAGCAACAGTCACCTGGGAGATGTATCCCGCCTGGCTGGGAGATCCCCAGCCCGCAGGCCTCCCTCATTGCTAGCCACAGCAGTCTGTGATCTATCAGGCAGCAATAGAGGCTGGGGGCTTGCCATTGCTGGCGAGGCTTAAGTAGGTAAGCTCAAAGCTGCTGGGAAGCTCCAACTGGGTGGAGCTCACAGCAGCTCAAAGGAAACCTGCCTGTCTCTGTAGACTCCACCTCTGGGGACAGGGCACAGCTACACAACAACAACAACAACAACAACAAGCAGCAGAAACCTCTGCAGGCATAGCGACTCTGTCTGACAGCTTTGAAGAAGGCAGTGGATCTCCCAACAGAGATCTGAAGCAGGACAGACTGCCTGCCTGCTCAAGTGGATTCCTGACCCTGAGCCAACCTAACTGGAGACATCCCCCACTGGGGGCAGTCTGTGCCCCACACACCTCACAGGAGGGTGGAGTACACCCCTGAGGAAGGCTTTAAAAGCAAGAATCAGACAGGTACACTAAGCTGTTTCAGTATTCATCTTCACCCAGCCTCCTGCTGCTGATACCCAGGCAAACAGGGTCAGGAGTGGACCTCAAGCAATCTCAACAGACCTAGCTGAGGTCTGACTGTTAGAAGGAAAACTATCAAACAGGAGGACACTTACACAAACCCATCAGTACATCACCATCATCAAGACCAGAGGCAGATAAAACCACAAAGATGGGGGAAAAAGCAGGGCAGAAAAGCTGGAAATTCAAAAATAAGCATCTCCCCGGCAAAGGCGCCAGCTCATCGCCAACAACGGATCAAAGCTGGATGAGGAGAATGACTTTGGTGAGATGAGAGGCTTCAGTCCATCAAATTCTCAAACTAAAGGAGGTCGTGCAAGCGCAAAAGAAACAAAAATCTTGAAAAAAGTGGAAGAATTGTGACTGAAGTAATTAATGCAGAAGGTCATAAAGCGAAATGAAAAGAGATGAAACCATGACCGCGACAAATGCATTGAACAAATGCACAAAAGCTTCAGTAACCGACTTGATCAACTGGAAGAAAGAGTATCAGCGATTGAGGATCAAATGAATGAAATGAAGCTGAAGAAAACAAAATGAACAAAAGCCACAAAGTATGGGGGATTATGTAAAAGATAATCTACGTCTGATTAAGGGTGCCTGAAAGTAAAGAACAAAGTTCGGCTTTCCTCTTCAGGATATCATCAGGAGAACTTCCCCAACCTAGTAGGGCAGGTAACATTAAATCCAGAATACAGAAGAACACCACAAAAGGTACTCCCTCGAAGAGCAACTCCAAGACACATAATTGCCAGATTCACCAAAGTTGAATGAAGGGAAAAATTTTAAGGGCAGCCAGAGAGAAGATTTGGGTTACTACAAAGGGGAAGCCCATCAGACTCACAGCAGATCTCGACGAAGAAACTCTCAAGCCAGAAAGAGAGTGGGGCCAATATTCAGCATTCTTAAAGAAAATTTTAAACCAAGAATTTCATATCAACCAAACTAAGTTTCATAGTGAAGGGAGAAATAAAATCCTTTACAGATAAGCAAATGCTTAGAGATTTTGTCACCACTAGGCCTGCCTTACAAGAGACCCTGAAGGGAAGCACTCAACATGGGGAAAAGAGAACAACCCAGGGTACCAGCCATTGCAAAACATGCAAAATGTAAAGACCATCAGAGCTAGGAAGAAACTGCATATATGAGCAAAATAACCAGTTAATATCATAATGGCAGGATCAAGTTCACACATAACAATCTTAACCTTAAATGTAAATGGACTAAATGCTCCAATGAAAAGACACAGACTGGCAAACTGGATAAAGAGTCAAGACCCATCAGTCTGCTGTATTCAGGAGACCCATCTCACCTTGAGAACATACATAGGCTCAAAATAAAAGGGATGGAGGAAGATTTACCAAACAAATGGAGAACAAAAAGCAGGGTTGCAATCCCTGGTCTCTGATAAAAACAGACTTTTTAAACCATCAAGATCAAAAGAGAGACAAGAGCCGATACATAATGAGCCAAAGGGATCAATTCAACAGGAAGGCTAACTATCCTAAATATATATACGCAATACAGGAGCACCCAGGTCATAAAGCAAGTCATAGAGACTTACAAAGAGACTTGAACTCCCATACAATAATAATGGGAGACTTCAACCTCCACTGTCAACATTAGACAGATCAGACAGAAAGTTAACAAGAATATCCAGGAATTGAACTCATCTCTGCAGCAAGCAGACCTAATAGACATCTATAGAACTCTACACCCAAATCAACAGAATATACATTCTTCTCAGCACCACATCGTGCCTCCAAAATTGACCATATAGTGAGTGGCACTCCTGTTAAATGTACAAGAACAGAAATTATAACAAACTGTCTCTCAGACACATTTGTCAAACTAGAACTCAGGACTAGAAACTCAATCAAAAACCGCTCAACTACATGGAAACTGAACAACCTGCACGCTGAATAACTACTGGGTACATAATATGAAATGAGAAGGCAGAAATAAAGATGTTCTTTGAAACCAATGAGAACAAAAGATACAACATACCAGAATCTCTGGGACACATTTAAGCAGTGTGTAGAGGAAATTTATAGCACTAAATGCCACAAGAGAAAGCAGGAAAGATCAAAAAATTGACACTCTAACATACATGAATTAAAAGAACTAGAAGCAGAAACAAGCATTCCCCAAAGCTAGCAGAAGGCAAGAGATAACTAAGATCAGAGCAGAACTGGGAGATAGAGACACAAAAACCCTCCAAAATCAATGAATCCAGGGTTGGTTTTGAAAAGATCAACAAAATTGATGACAGACCACTAGCAGGCCAATAGAGAAGAAAAGAAAGATCAAATCAGCAATTAAAAATGATAAAGGGAATATCACCACCGACCCCACAGAAATACAAACTACCATCGAGGAGAATACTATAAAACACCTCTACATAAATAAACTGGAAAACCTAGAAGAAATGGATAATTTCTGGACACTTACACTCTTCCAAAGGTAAACCAGGAAGAAGTTGAATCCCTGAATAGACCAATTAGTAGGCTCTGAAATTGAGGCAATAATTAATAACCTACCAACCAAAAAGAAAGTCCAGGACCAGATAGTTCACAGCTGAATTCTACCAGGTATAAGGAGGAGTTGGTACCATTCCTTCTGAAACTATTCCAATCAATAGAAAAGAGAATCCTCCCTAACTCGTTTTATGAGGTAACATCATCCCTGATACCAAAGCCTGGCAGAGACACAACAAAAAGAGAATTTTAGATCAATATCCCTGATGAACATCGATGCAAAAATCCTCAATAAAATACTTGGCAAACCCGGATTCTAACACATCGAAAGCTTATCCACCATGATCAAAGTGGCCTTCATCCCTGGGATGCAAGGCTGGTTCAGCACGATAGCAAATCAATAAACATAATCCAGCATATAAACAGAACCAAAGACAAGAACCATGATTATCTCAATAGATGCAGAAAAGGCTTTTGATAAAATTCAACAGCCCTTCATGCTAAAGCGCTCAATAAATTAGGGGTATTGATGGGCGTGCCTCAAAATAATAAGAGCTATTTACTTGACAAACCCACGTAATATCATACTGAATGGGCAAAACTGGAAACATTCCCTTTGAAAACGCTGGCACAGAACAGGGATGCCCTCTCTCACCACTCCTATTCAACATAGTGTTGGAAGTTCTGGCTAAGTTAATTAGGCAAGAGAAATCAGGGGTATTCAGTTGAGGAAAGAAGAATCAAGTGTCCCTATTTGCAGATGACATGGTGTCTTTAGAAAACCCCATTGTCTCAGCCCAAAATCTCCTTAAGCTGATAAGCAATTCAGCAAGTCTCAGGATACAAAATTAATGTGCAAAATCACAAGCATTCTTATACACTACTAATAACAGACAAACACAGAGCCAAATCATGAATGAACTTCCATTCACAATTGCTTCAAGAGAATAAAATACCTAGGAATCCAACACAAAAGGGATGGGGACCTCTTCAAGGAGAACACATCCACTACTCAAGTGAAATAAAAAGGGACCTGAAGCATGGAAGAACATACCACCATGCTCATGGATAGGAAGAATCAATATGGAAGAAAATGGCCATACCTTAAGGTAATTTATAGATTCATTTACATCCCCATCAAGCTACCAATGAGTTTCTTCACAGAATTGGAAAAAACTGCTTTAAAAGTTCATATGGAACCAAAAAGAGCCCATCTCCAAGACAATCCTAAGTCAAAGGAACAAAGCTGGGCATCCACGCTTCACCTGACTTCAAACCTTACTACAGGCTGCAGTAACCAAAACAGCATGGTACTGGTACACCAAAACAGAGATATAGACCAATGGAACAGAACAGAGTCCTCAGAAATAATACCACACACATCTACAGCCATCTGATCTTTGACAAACCTGAGAAGAGAGAAACAAAAGAAATGGAAAGAGATTCCCTATTTAATAAATGGTGCTGGGAAAATTGGCTAGCCATAGAGTAGAAAGCTGAAACTGGATCCTTTCCTTGCCTCCTTATACGAAAATTAATTCAAGATGGATTAGAGACTTAAATATTAGACTAATACCATAAAAATCCTAGGAAAACCTAGGTAGTACCATTAGGACTTATAGAGCATGGGCAAAGACTTCATCTCTAAAACACCAAAAGCAACGACAGCAAAAAGCGAAATTGACAAATGGGATCTCATTAAACTAAAAGAGCTTCACCTGCACAGCAAAAGAAACTACCATCCAGAGTGAACAGGCAACCTACAGAATGGGAGAAAAATTTTGCAATCTACTCATCTGACAAAGGGCTAATATCAGAACCTACAAAAGAACTCAAACAAATTTACAAGAAAAACAAACTACCCATCAAAAAGTGGGCAAGGATATGAACAGACATTTCTCAAGAAGACATTCATACAGCCAACGACCTGTAATGCTCATCATCACAGCCATCAGAGAAATGCAAATCAAAACCACAATGAGAATACCATCTCACACCAGTTAGAATGGCGATCATTAAAGAGATCAGGAAACAACAGGTGCTGGAAGGGATGTGGAGAAATAGGAACACTCTTACACTGTTGGTGGGATTGTAAATGGATTCAACCATTATGGAAAACAGTATGGCGATTCCTCAAGGATCTAGAACTAGATGTACCATATGACCCAGCCATCCCATTACTGGGGATATACCAAGGGATTATAAATTATGCTGCTATAAAGACACATGCACCGTTATGTTTATTGCAGCACTATTCACAATAAAGAACTTGGAATCAACCCAAAATGTCCATCAGTGACAGATTGGATTAAGAAAATGTGGCACATATACCATGGAATACTATGCAGCCATAAAAAGGATGAGTTTCGCGTCCTTTGTAGGGACATGGATGCAGCTGGAAACCATCATTCTGTAAACTATCACAAGAACAGAAAAACCAAACACCGCATGTTCTCACTCATAGGTGGGAACTGACAGTGGTCGCCGGACTCAGGAAGGGGAACATCACACACGGGGCCTATCATGGGGAGGGGGAGGGGGAGGGATTGCATTGGGAGTTATACCTGATATGTAAATGACGAGTCGATGGGTGCAACAGATAGCGTGGCACAAAGTATACATATGTAACAAACCTGCATGTTATGCACATGTACCCTACAACTTAAAGTATAATAATAATAAATAAATTAAAAAAAAAAAAAGAAAAGTGGAGAGAATCTTTTGCAACAACAGCTCTGTGATGTGTGTATTAATTTCATAGAGTTCAATCATTCTTTGGATTGAACAGTTTGAAATCACTGTTTCTGTGGAATCTGAGAAAGGACATTTGGGAACACTCTTAAGAATATCCTGAAAAAGTAATAGCCTCTGATAATAACCAGAAGGAAACTTTCTTTGAAACTGCTCTAGTTCACATGAATTCCACTCACACCATTAAGCTTCTGTTTTCATTGAGCAGTATTCTAACACTGTTTTAGGTTAGTTAGCTAAGGGATAGACAGGAGCCTTTTGAGACTTACGGTGAAAATGGAAATATCTTCTGATAGATACTGAAGAAAAGATTTCCGAGGAACTGCTTTGTGACGTGTCCATTCCACTCACATAGGTATACATTTCTTCTCATAGAGTATTGGGGAATCCCATTCCAAGCAAACGCTACCAGGGGAAATTTGGGAGTATATGGATGGCTATGGGTAAAAAGGAAGTATCCTCAGACAAAAACTGGAAAGAAGATTTCTGTGAAACTGCTTTGTGATAGACATGTGTATTCATCTCACATAGATAAAACTTTCTTTCTATTACGGAGTTTTGAAACTGCATCATGGATGGATTCACAAGGGACATTCGGGAGCACATTCAGGAATGTGGGGAAATAGGAGATATTTTCAGATCAAAACTGGAGGGAAGCTTTCTGAGAAAGTGCTTTGTGATGTGTGCATTCCACTCAGGGAGTTTTACCTCTTTTCTCTTATGGCAGTGTTTGAACAGTATTCCTGTAAAGCTGAAAAAGTTATATTTTGCAGCACATTGAAGACTATGGCGAAAAGTGAAATATCCTGAAATTAAACCCAGAAAGAACGGCTCCAAGAAACTACTCTCCGACATTTGCATTCATTTCAGAGAGTTAAAGCTTACACTACATTGCCCTGTTTGGAAACTCTGTTTTTGAGGAATCTGTGAAGGGATATTAAGTGGCGCCCGAATGTTTATAGTGAAAAAGGAAACGTCTTCTGATGAAAACTGGACAGAAGTTTTCGGAGCAACTGCTTCATGATGTGTGTATTTATTTCATAGAATTAAGTCATTCTTTGGATTGAGCAGTTTGATATCACTGTTTCTGTGGAACCAGAGAAAGGACATTTGGGAACGCTCTTAAGAATATGCTGACAAAGGTAATACCCTCTGATAAAAACAAGAAGGAAACTTTCTGTGATGCTGCTCTAGGTCACGTGAATTCCACTAACACAGTTAAGGTTCTGTTTTCATTGAGCAGCATTCTAACATGTTTTTGGTTAGTCATCTAAGGGATTCTCGGAAACACTTTGAGGCTTATGGTGAAAACGGAAATACCTTCAGATAGATACTGGAGAGAAGATTTCTGAGGAGCTGCCTTGTGACCTATGCCTTCTACTCACAGAGGTTTACTTTATTTCTCATAGAGGATTGGGGAATCCCGTTTGCAGAAAAAACTACCTGTGGACATTCGGGTGTATATGTATGACTATGGTGAAGAAGACAAAAACTGTAAAGAAGCTTTCAGTGAAACTGCTTTGTGATAGGTATGTCTATTCATCTCACTTACATAAAACTTTCCTTCTATTATGCAGATTTGAACTTGCATCATGGACGGATTCGCAAAGGGACATTCGAGAGCACATTCAGGCCTGTGGGGAATAGCAAATATCTTCAGATAAAACTGGAAAGAAGCTTTTTGAGAAACTGCTTTGTGATGTGTGAATTCCACTCAGAGAGTTATACCTCTTTTCTCATAAAGAAGTGTTTGAACACTGTTCTTGTAAAGATGAAAAGGTGATATTTTGCAGTGCATGGAAGACTATGGTGAAAAGTGAATTACCCTGAAATAAAACTCAGAAAGAAATGTTCCAAGAAGCTGCTCTCTAACGTGTGCATACGTTTCAGAGAGTTAAAGCTTACACTACGTTGCCCGGTTTGAAAATTCTGTCTTTGAGCGATCTGTTAAAAGATATTAAGTGTGGTCCACAGGCCTGTGGTGAGAAACAAAACACCTTCTGATGAAAACTGCAGAGAAGATTTTGGAGCAACTACTTTGTGATGTGTGTAATCTTCTCTTAGAGTTAATTCATTCTTTGTATTGAGCAATTTGAAATCTCTGTTTCTGTGGAAGCTGAGAAAGGGCATTTGGGAACAGTCTTAAGAATATGCTGAAAAAGTAAAACCCTCCGATAAAAAACATAAAGAAACTTTATGGGAAACTACCATTGGTCATGAGAATTCCATTCGCACAGATAAGCTTCAGTTTTCATTCAGTAGTATTCTAGCACTGTTTTAGGGTAGTCAGCTAAGGGATACTCAGGAGTGCTTTGAGGCTTCTGGTGAAAATGGAAATATCTTTAGATAGGTACTGGAGAAAAGATTTCTGAGGAGCTGCTTTGTGATGTGTGCATTCCACTCACAAAGTTATACTTTTTTCTCAGAGAGGATTGGAGAATCCCATTTGGAGAAAACGCCACCAGGGGACATTCAGGAATAAATGGACCTCTCTGGTGAAAAAGGAAGTATCGAGGTATCCTCAAACAAAAAATGGAAACAAGCTTTCTGTGAAAATGCTTTGTGATAGATATGTCTATTCATCTCACATAGATAAAACTTTCTTCCTATTATGCAGTTTTGAAACTGCATCATGGACAGATTCGGGAAGGGACATTGGCGAGCACTTTCAGGCCTGTGGGGAAATATGAGATATCTTCAGATAAACACTTCAGAGAAGCTTTCTGAGAAACTGCTTTGTAATGTGTGCATTACATTCGGGGAATTCTACCTCTTTTCACATAAGGCAGTGTTTGAACACTATTCCTGTAAAACTGAAAAAGTGATAACTTGCAGCGCTTTGAAGAGTATGGCTAAAAGTGAAATATCCTGATATAAAACCCAGAAAGAAGCGTTCCAAGAAACTGCTCTCTGACGTGTGCTTTCATTTCAGAGAATTAAAGTGTACACTACATTGCTCAGTTTGGAAACTCTGCCTTTCAGAAATCTGTGAAGGGATATTAAGTGGCACCCGGAGGCTCGTGGTGAGAAAGGAAACGTCTTCCGAAGTAAACTGTAGAGAATCTTTCAGAGCAATTGGTTTGTGATGTGTGTACTCATCTCATAGCGTTAAATCATTCTTACAATTGAGCAGTTAGAAATCACTCTTTCTTGTGAACCTGAGAAGGGACATTTTTGAACGCTCTTAAAAATATGATGAAAAAGAAATACCCTCCGATAAAAAACAGAAGGAAACTTTCTGTGAAACTGTTCTATGTCACATGTAGTCCATTCGAACCTTTAAGATTCTCTTTTCATTGAGCAGTATTCTAACACTGTTTTGGGTAGTCAGCGAAAAGAGTCGGGAGCACTTTGAGGCTTATGGTGAAAACGGAAATACCTTCAGATAGATACTGGACAGAAGACTTCTGAGGAGCTGCTTTGTGACGTGTGCATTCCACTCACAGTTATACTTTTCTTCTCATAGAGAATTGGGGAATCCCATCTGCAGGAAAAGATACCAGGGGACATTCGGGAGTATATGTATGGCTGCCGTGAAAAAGGAAATATCCTCAGACAAAAAATGGAAACAAGCCTTCTGTGAAACTGCTTTGTGATAGATATGTCTATTCATCTCACATAGATAAAATTTTCCTTCAATTACACAATTTTGAAATTTCATCATGGACAAATTCGTGAAGGGACATTGAGGAGCACATTCAGGCCTGTGGGGAAATAGGAAATATCTTCATATAAAAACTGGAGAGAAGTTGTCTGAAAAACTGCTTTGTGATGTGTCCATTTCACTCAGGGCATTGTACCTCTTTTCTCTTATGGTAGTGTTTGAACACTGTTCCTGTAAAACTGAAAAAGTGATATTTTGCAGCACATTGAAGATTATGGAGAAAAGTGAAATATCCGGATATAAAACCCACAAAGATGCGTTCCAAGAAACTGCTATCTGACACGTGCATGCATTTCAGAGAGTTAAAGCTTACACTACGTTGCCCAGTTTGGAACCTCTGCGTTTGAAGAATCTGTGAAGGGATACTAAGTGGCACCTGGAGACTTGCAGTGAGAAAGGAAACGTCTTCTGATGAAAACTGGAGAGAAACTTTTGGAGCAAAGGCTTTGTCATGTGTGTATTCATCCCATAGAATCCCAATTCTTTGGATTGAGCAGTTTGAAATCACTGTTTCTTTGGAACTTGAGAAAGGACATTTGGAATGCTCTTAAGAATATGGTGCCAAAGTAATACCCTCCAATAAAAATTTATTTGTATTATGCAGTTGTGAAACTTCGTCAACAACGGATTTGCGAAGGTACATTCCGGAGAACATTCAGACCTGGGAAATAGATGTCTTCAGATAAAAACTGGAGAGAAGCTTTCTGAGGATCTGCTTTGTGATATGTGCATCCAGTCAGGGAGTTATACCTTTTTTCTCATAAGGCAGTGTTTGAACACTGTTCCCGTAAAACTGAAAAAGTGATATTTGGCAGCATATTCAAGACTATGGCAAAAAGTGAAATATCCTGATATAAAACCTAGAATGAAGCATTCTAAGAAACTGTTCTTTGACGTGTGCATTCATTTCAGAGAGTTAAAGCTTACACTACTTTGCCCAGTTTTGAAACTCTGTCTTTGAGGAATCTGTGAAGTGATACTACATGGCGTCAGAGGCTTGTGGTGAGAAAGGAAATGTCTTCCGATGAAAACTGGAGAGTAGCTTTTGGAGCAACTGCTTTGTGATGTGTGTATTCATCTCATAGAGTTAAATCATTCTTTGGATTGAGCAGTTTCAAATCACTGCTTCTGTGGAACTTGAGAAAGGACATTTGGGAATGCTCTGAAGAACATGCTGAAAAAGAAATACCCTCTGATAAAGACCATAAAGAATCTTTCTGTGAAACTGCTCTAGGTCACGTGAAGTCCACTCACACAGTTAAGATTCTGTTTTCATTGAGCAGTATTCTGACACAGTTTTAAGTTAGTCTGTGAAGTGATATTAGGGAGCGCTTTGAGACTTACGTTGAAAAAGGAAATATCTTCAGATAAAGGCTGGAGAGAAGATTTATGAGGAGCTGCTTTGTGACGTGTGCATTCCACTCACAGACTTACACTTTACTTCTCATAGATTATTGGGGAATCCCATTTCAAGTCAATGCTACCAGGGGATATTTGGGAGTATAAGGATGGCTATGGTGAAAAGGGAAGTAACCTAAGACAAAAACTGGAAAGAAGCTTTCTGTGAAACTGTTTTTTGATACATATGTTTACTCATCTCATATAGATAAAACTTTCTTTCTATTATGCAGTTTTGAAACTGCATCATGGACGGATTTGCAAAGGGACATTCGGGATCACATTCAGGCCTGTGGGGAAGTAGGAAATATCTAAAGATAAAAACTGGAAGGAAGCTTTCTGAGAAGCGGCTTTGTGATGTGTGCATTACACGCAGGTAGTTATACCTCTTTTCTCATAAGGCAGTGTTTGAACACTGTTTCTGTAAAACTGAAAAAGTGATAATTTCCAGTGCTTTGAGGACTATGGTGAAAAATGAAAGATGCTGAAATGAAATCACAAAGAAGCATTCCAAGACACTGATCTCTGACGTGTGCATTCATTTCAGAGAGTTAAAGCTTACACTACGTTGCCCAGTTTGGAAATTCTGTCTTTGAGGAATCTGTGAAGGGATGTTAAGTGGCCCCTGGAGGCTTCTGGTGAGAAAGGAAACGCCTTCCAATGAAAACTGGAGAGAAGCCTTCGGCGAAACTGCTTTCTGATGTCTGTGTTCATCTCATAGAGTTAAATCATTCTTATGAGTGGACAGTTTGAACACAGTGTTTCTGTGGAACCTGAGAAAGGACATTTGGGAACGCTCTTCAGAATATGCTGAAAAAGTAATACCCTCAAATAAAAACCAGAAGGAAACTTTCTGTGAAACTAGTCAAGGTCACGTGAATTCCACTCCCACAGTTAAGCTTCTGTTTTCATTGAGCAGTATTCTAACAATGTTTTTCGTTAATCAGCTAAGGAATAGTCTGGAGGGCTTTCAGGGTTATGGTGAAAACGAAAATCACTTCAAATAGACACCAGAGAGTAGATTTCCAAGGAGCTGCTTTGTGATGTTTGCGTTCCACTCAGGGAGTTATACCTCTTTTCTCATAAGGCAGTGTGTGAACACTGGTCCTGTAAAGCTGAAAAAGTGATATCTTGCATTGCATTGAATACTCTGCCAAAAGTGAAATATCCGGAATCAAAACCCAGAAAGTAGCACTCCAAGAAACTGCTCTCTGCCGTATGCATTCATTTGAGAGAGTTAAAGCTTATACTACAATGGTAAGGTTGGAAACTGTCTTTGAGGAATCTGTGAAGGGATATTAAGGGAGCCCGGAGGCTTGTGGTGAGAAAGAAACCTCCTTCCGAAGAAAACTGGGGGGAAGATTTTGGGGCAACTGCTTTGTGAGGTGTGAATTCATCTCATAGAGTGAAATCATTCTTTGGATTGAGCAGTTTGAAGTCACTGTTTCTGTGGAAACTGAGACAGGAAATTTGGGAATGCTCTTAAGAATATGCTGAAAAAGAAATACCCTCCGATAATAACCAGAAGGAAATTTTCAGTGAAACTGCTCTAGGTCACATGAAGTCCAGTAGTACAGTACAGTAAAGCTTCTTTTTTCATTGAGTAGTTTTCTAACACTATTTTATGTGAGACAGCTAAGGGATACTTGGGAGCACATTGAGGCCTATGGTGAAAACAAAAACATCTTCAGATTGACACTGGAGAGAAGATTCCCGAGGAGCTGCTTTGTACCATGTGCATTCCATTCACAGATTGATACTTTTCTTATCATAGACGATTGGGGAATCCCATTTAGAGAAAAAGTTACCAGGGGACATTCGGGAGTACATGGAAGGCTATGGTAAAAAAGAAAATATCCTCAGACAAAAACTGAAAAGAACCTTTCAGTGAAATTGCCTTGTGATAGATAGGCCTCTTCATCTCACATAGATAAAACTTACTTTCTATTACACAGTTTTGAAACTGTGTCATGGACGGATTCACGAAGGGACATTTGGGAGCTCATTCAGGCCTGTGGGGAAATAAGAAATATCTTCAGATAAAAACTGGAGAGAAGCTTTCTGAGAAACTGCGTTGTAATGTGTTATACGTCTTTTCTCATAAGGCAGTGTTTGAACACTTTTCCGGTAAAACTGAAAAAGTGGTATTTTGCTACTCATAAAAGACTCTGGCGAAAAGTGAAATATCCTGAAAGGCCCTTGGGCAACTCACCAAGCAACCCCCTGACGAGCCCTAGGTCCCACCACCAGGGGTCCCAAAGCAACCTCACCCACAAGCCCAACAACGGGGCCACATATCGCTCGTTTCTCGTCCGCCCCCAACCAGGTCCGTGCTGGAGACCGGCATGCCTCCCGTGGGAATGCTCACTCCACAAGAGCCAGGCGGCACAACCCCGCACCACGCAAACGCAGTCGTGGGCACAGGTCAGGGCTCGGCATGGGAGCGGGCGGAGTGCGGGCTCACAACAGACAGCGGCGTCACGCGCCGCACGGAATGCCAAGCGCACCCAACACTCCCGGCAGCCTCCCAGCCGCTAGGTCCTCGGGCCCAGCAAAGAATGATCCTCCCCCAACTCTGAAGGGGAGGCGCAGGCAACAGTAGACGAGACACGGGCGCCCCCACAGGCGGGACGAGAAGAACCGGTCCCATTCACCATAAATGTTGGCCCATCGCCCGTCGCGGCTCGGTCCCGGCCCGGGAGAGCACGACATCACCACATCGATCAGGGAAAGCATCCGCGGAGCGGGGTCACTCAGACAGCCACAGCCTCCCCAGAGGCCAGCGAGCAGATCAGCCTGGCCATCCCCAGCTCCAGGGTAGGGGCGGCAGACAACCCGGCAGACACGAGGAACGCCTGACACGCACGGCACGGAGCCAGCGGGGGTGGGGTTGTCACAGCCGCCCCAGGTGCCCGCAGCGGGGAGCGCACGGCGGCAGGGTAAGCCGGCGCCGCCTTCCCCGCCGCCCCGAGGTGGGTCAGAGACCCGGACCCAAGACGGCACCGGGAGCCAGGACGCTCGGATGCATGAGAGACCAGGCACACGGGCCCCAGCAGGCGGCTCAAGCACGAGCAGGGCCGGCTAGCCGGGTCACCGGGAGGCCGGAGGCCCGCGACGCATCCAAGAGTCCCAACCTCTCCAGCGACAGGTCGCCAGAGGACAGCGTGTCAGCAATAACCCGGTGGCCCAAAATGCCGGGTCGGAGTGAAACATATACCTCCCCAGGAGACAGGAGGTCGAGTCACCGACCACGCCGCCGGCCCAGGGAACCCGCGACACGGGCATCTGTCCCCAAAATCGCCACCATCGCAGCCAGACACGGAGCACCCAGGGCCCTCTGGTCGACCCCAGGACACACGCCGGAGCAGCGCCGGGCCAGGGACGTCCTCCCGGCCACCCGTGCCACGCAGGGGAGGGAGGAAATGGAGAGAAGAGACAGAGGGTGAAAGGAAGGGAGGGAAGGGAGCAGGGAGAGAGGGAGGAAGGAAATAGAGAAAAGAGAGACAGTGTGAAAAATGAAGATGAAGAAACGTAAGTTTTTAAACGTTGCATTTTTGCAAGACAGATGGAAAGGAAAGAAACATGAAACAGAGAGAAAGAATGAGGAAAGAAGGGAAAAAGAAACAGAGGAAACAGAAAAGAAGGAAAGAAACGGAATAAAAGAAATAAAGAAAGCACGAAAGAGAAACAAACAAGAGAGAAAGAAGGGAGGGAGGGAGGGAGGGAAGGAGGGAAGGAAGGAAGGAAGGAAGGAAGGAAGGAAGACATAAAGAAGGAGACAGAGAAAGAAAGAAAGGAAGGAAAACCTAAAGGAGAGAGAGAAAGAAAAGAGAAAGAAAGAAAAGACAAATGTCACTATAAATATTTACATTTTCATGTAAGTACAATATATAAGAATACATTACAATAGAAAAAAATTTATATCCATACACATGAATGAATAGATAAAAATAAATACCTAAAAAACAAAATAACATAAGCAAATGGGCCAGGCACGGTGGCTGACGCCTGTGATCCCAGCACTTTCAGAGGCTGAGAGAGAGAGAGAGAGAGAAAATGAAAGAAAGAAAGAAAGAAAGAAAGAAAGAAAGAAAGAAAGAAAGAAAGAGAAAGAGAGAAAGAAAGAAAGAGAGAAAGAGAGAGAGAAAGAAAGAAGAAAGAGAGAGAGAGGGAGAAAGACAGCGAGAAAGAAAGACGAGAGAAGAAAGAAAAAAAAAGAAAGAGGAAAGACAGGAAGAAAGACAAAGCAAGAAAGCAAGAAAACAAGACAGCAAGAAAGCATGACAGAAAGAAAGAAAGAGACAGAAAGAAAAAGCAAGAAAGCAGCAGAGAGAGAGAGAGAGGCGAGGCGAGGCGAATCTACCTGCTTTCACTACATGTGGGGAGAATCAGGAAAGCCCCCACTAACAACAAGGCCTGAAGTGGAGCTGCCATCTGTGAAATCCGAGCAGAAGAGTCCACACGGGTTAAAGACACGAAGAAAGACAGGGAAACAACTGCTCAAAGACAAGAACAATCTGGCCCAGCCAGGGTCTGTCTCCTCAAGTTGTCTGGGCAACGAGGGAGTGGGACGGAGGGAGGGAGGGAGGGCCTCCGAGGCTCGTGTCAAACAATAAATGACAATAAAATAAAAGGAAGTTAAAAAAACATCACGCATCATTCGTAGCATCACTGACGCCTCGAAAGGCGAGAGGCATGTGTTTATGTCACTGTGGGACTGTTTGCTTTTTTCTTTTTTTTCTTTCCTTCCCTCTTTTCCCGGAAACTCACTTTTTAATTATTTCATTTTCCTTTTCTTTTTTTTTATTTTTAATTTTACTTTCATTTTTAATTTTACTTTCATTTTTACTTTTACTTTTAATTTTTTGAGAGGTTGTCTCGCTCTCTCGCCCAGGCTGGTGTACAGTGGCGCGATCTCGGCTCACTGCAACCTCCGCCTCCCAGGTTCAAGTGATTCTCCTGCCTCAGCTCGGCCTCCCGAGTACCTGGGATTACAGACGTGCACGACCATGCCCGGCTAATTTTTGGTACTTTGACTAGAGACGGACGGGGTTTCACCATACTGGCCCTGCTGGTCTGACCACCTCGTGATCCAGCGATCCACCACCCTCGGCGTTCCAAAGTGCTGGGAGGATGACAGGCTTGAGCCACCGCGCCGGGCCTAGTTATTACTTTTATTTCATTTCTAATTTTTAATTGTACGTATGCATGTATGTATGTATGTATGTATGTATGTATGTATGTATCTATCCTTTTGAGACGGGACAGAGAGAGACAGTGAGAAACAGAGAGAGAGAGAGAGAGAGAAAGAAACAGGGGGGGGGGAGAGAGAGAGAGAGAGAGACCAACAGACAGAAGGACACAAGTATATACATTTTCGCAGCCATTTTCAGACACAGTGAGAGAGACAAGCAGGTGGGAGAGAGAGAGAGAGAGAGAGCAAGAGCGAGCTCCCCCTGGGCCTCAATGGTCTTTGCAATGTTCTTTCACAGATTCTGCAAACACAGTGTTTCCAACATTTGGAATCCAAAGAAAACTGTAACTCTGTAACGTGTCTCCACAGATCAGTAATTCGGCGATAGTTATTTCTGCAATCGAAAAGACGTGTCGAACTCTGTGAGATGAATCCATATATCACAAAGCCAATTCACAGATAGCTTCTTTCTACTGCTTCTCTGGGGATATTTGATATTTGATTTTTCAACATAGGCCTCAATGGGCTCCCAAATATGCCTTGGCAAACTTCTAGTGGTTTCCAAAATGTCGTTGGAATGAAAAGAAAGGTTTAACTCCAGGAGATGAATCCCACTCTGTGGTGCCAGTTTCATAGATCGCTTCTTCATGGCTTCTACCGAGGGATAATCTGGTTTTGACAACAGGAATTCATGGGCTTTAAAATGTCTTCGCACACAGTCTACAAAAAGAGCATTTCCAACCTGCTGAATCTCTCTCTCACACACACACACACACACACACAATACACACACACACACACACACACAAACAACAGGTTCTACGCTGGCTGGGAGATAAATCCAGACATCACGAAGCCGTTTCAGTGAAATATTCTCTCTGGTCTTTGTCTGGGGATATTCAGTTTTAAATTCATAGGCCTCATGTGGCTCCCTTGTTTAGATGTCCTTCTGGAATCTCTGGCATAAAGAGTGGCTCCAACCTGCCTAATCAAAGAAAGGTGTAACTGTTTAGATGAGTCCATTACATCTAAAGCAGCTCTCAAATACATTCTTTCTACTTATCTGGAAAATATTTGGTGATTCACTCATAGCCTAAAGGGACTCCCAAACCACCTCAGAGAGACTCGCCTAAAAAGTGTTTCTACCCTGATGAATCCAAAGAATGGTGTATCGCTAAGAGATCAATCTACGCATCACAAATCCACGACAGATAGCCGCCTTCTTGTTTTAATCGCGGATATTCTGTTTCCAACGAGGCCCCAATGGGTTTCTGCAAATGTCCCCCACAGATTCTATACGTGAAAGCGGTGTCCAACCTCCTGGTTCAAAAGATTTATCCCTGAGGAATCCACACGTCAAAGCAGCTCTAGGCCGGGCTGCGGCTCAAGCCTGTAATCCCAGCACTTTGGGGAGGCCGGATGGGCCGGATCACGCAGGCTGGTGATCGGTAATTTCATCCTGGCTAACACGCAGAAACCCCGCCCTTTACCAAGAAATACAAAAAATAGCCGGAAGCGAGGTGGCGGCCTGTAGTCCCAGCTACCGGGAGGCTGAGGCCGGAGAATGGCGCGAATTCCTGCTGAGGCGGAGCTTGCAGTGAGCTGAGATCCGCCACGACTCCGCAGCCTGGGTGACAGAGCCGACCCGCCCCAAAAAACAAAAACAAAAAAAACAAAACAAAAAGCAGTTTTACCAGCAGCAGGTTTCTCCTTTTCATCTGGGATGTTCCAGTTTCACTATAAAGCCACAAAGGGTCTCTAAATGTCCTCAAGATTCTGCAAAGAACTGCTTCCTAATCGCCACAGGCAGGTGCTCACGCCTCGTCATCCCAGCATCTTTGGGAGGCGTGAAAGCGGGTGGATTCTCACCTGAGGTCAGAGCGCCCGAGACCAGCCTGGCCAAAACGGGTGAAACCCCATCTCTACCAAGAACACAAAAAATTAAGGATGCAGAGCTGGTTAGGCCTGTAATCCCAACTACTCTTGGGAGGCTGAGGCAGGGAGAATCCTCGGAAGGCAGAGGTTGCAGTGAGCCGAGATGGTGTCACTGCACTCCAGCCTGGGGACAGAGTGAGACTCTGTCTTTAAAAAATTAAAAAAATTAAAAAAAAAAAAACTACAACAACAACAACAACAACAACAACAACAAAATGCTTCCAATCTGCTGAATCAACAGAAAGATTTAACTCAGTAAGAGGAATCTACACATCGCAGCAGTTTTACAGATAGCTTCTGGTTAGTTTTTATCTACAGTTTCCTGTTTTTCACCCTAGGTAGGCCTCAAATAGCTCCCAAATGTCCTTTTGCAGATTCTACAAAAGGGCCGCTTCCAACCTGGTATATATCAAAGAAGGATTTCACTCTGTAAGATGAATCCACACACCACAAAGCAGTTTCAGAGACAGCTTCTTTCTGGTTTTTTTGGGGGAGATATTCGGTTTTTCACACTAGGCCTCAGTGGGCTCCCAAAGGTATGCTTTCGTGATTCAACAGAAGTGGCACAAAACTCCTCGAATCAAAATTAGTTATACAATTCCTGTGCGTGAATCCGCATCACCAAAGCGGTATGAAGGTGAAACTTCTTTCTATTTCTGTGGTAAGTATTGATTTTCACCTTGGGCCCCAATGGGCTCCCAGAGTATCCCATTCTGTGAGCTGCCAGATCCAAGGCAGTTTTAACTCAGTATGATGAATCCGCATCCTAGAGAGCTGTTTCTCATGAAGACCTTCTCTCCTGCGTTTTATCTGAAACAGAGATTTTTCACCATCTGACACAAAGATCCTCTCGAAATATACACAGACAGGTGTCAACAAAAAAAAAACCCTTCAACCTGCTGATTCAAAGAAAGGTTTAACTCGAGGTAGATACACGACAAAGCAGTTTCACAGAAATGGTATTTTCTTATTTGTTGCTTGCTTACTTGCTTGCTTTAGTTTATTTCTTGGTTTTGGGCCTTCAGCTCTTATTGCTCAGACTGGAAGCATAATGCGGCGCCATCTCGCCCTCACTCGACCTCCGCCCTCCCAGGTCAGGCAGTTCTTCGCCATCGGTTTCCATTGCGGTGGCTGGGTTGCGGGCGTAGTAGCGCCGCCCGACAATTTTGTATTTTTTCAGTAGAGGCCAGGGGTTTCTCCATATGGAGTCAGTCTGGTCTGAACTGCCGACCTCAGGTGATCTGCCGCCTCGGCCTCGAGTGCTGGGATGGCGTGAGCCACCGCCCGTCTAGTGTATTTGTATTAGGTATTTGTGTTGTGTTTTTGCATGCACGTTTCATTCGTTCATTCATTCTGTTCGTTTTTATTTGTTGTTGTGCTTGCTTTTCTGATCTGCAAAAGTCCACTCCAGAGCCCAGTCGTCAAAGTGGCGTTCCTATAGGCAACAAGGAAGGGGGAGCTTGGGAGGTAGGGAGGCAGAGGCCAGTGGAGACACAGTGCCCCAGAGCTGTCGCAGGCCGGCCTGAGCTTCCTTCCTCTATTGAGATCTCATTTTTCAGCAGGAAATAACAGTAGCAGCTAGAGTGATATCAGCGTCTACCCAGCAGAGACTGCTCCAGCAGAATAGTGGGATGGCTGGCAATCACACGCAGTAAAACTAACCTGTCTCACATGGGTCTAACCATGATGCTTTCCAAGGCATGCACTCCACTTTTGGGTGAATCCATTCCACCTTGCCTTGCCCTTCACAAAGAAAAGAGAACTCACCGGGCGTGGTGGCTCAAGCCTGTAATCCCAGCACATTGAGAGGCTGAGGCGGACGAATCATCTGAGATCAGGAGTTCTAGCCCAGCGTGGCCAGCATGGTTAAACCTTGTCTCTATGAAAATACAAAAGCCGGGCCGTGGCTCAAGCCTGTAATCCCAGCACTTGGGAGGCCGACGGGCGATCACATGTCAGGAGATCGAGACCATCCTGGCTAACACGGTAAACCTCTACTAAAAAATACAAAACTAGCTGGGTGGTGGCGGTGCCAGCCTGTAGTCCCAGCTACATGGGAGGCTGAGGCAGGAGAATGATGCTGAACCCGAGGGGGGAGGCTTGCAGTGAGCTGAGATCTGGCCACTGCACTTCAGCCTGGCCAGAGGAAGACTCCATCTCAAAAAAAAAAAAAAGAAAAGAAAAAAAAAAGAAAATACAAAAAAATGGCGGGTATAACAGCGGGTGCCTGTAATCCCAGGTACTTGGTAGACTGAGGCAGGAGAATCGCTTGAAGCCAGAAGACGGATGTTGCAGTGAGCTGAGATTGCTCCATTGGGCCCCAGCCTGAGCGACTGAGTGAGACTTCATCTCGAAAATAAATAAACAATAAAAGAAAAGAGAATAGGGAGACATGAGACATTAACCAACGTATGCAAGATGAACATTGGTTCGGTATGCAAAGGCGGGACAACTTAGCAAAGGCGGGAAGACTCAAAGTGAGGAGGAGACTTCCCAGTCATAGGTAGTTAATAGACAAATGGTTGCATTCTTTTGAGTTTCTGATTAGCCTCTCCAAAGGAGGGAATCAAATACGCATTTATCGCTGTGAGCAGAAGAATGACTTTGAATAGAATGGAAGGCAGGATGGCCCTAAGCAGTTTCCAGCTTGACTTTTCTCTTTTGTTTAGCGATTTAGAAGCCCCAATATTTATTTTTCTTTCACACAATTTTAAAAACACAGATAGAAGTGTTCATGCTTATTAAAAAAACTAAAGAGAAAAAGAAAAACAAATGATAGGCCAGGTGCTCTGGCTTATGTTGTAATCCGAGCACTTTAGGAGGCCGAGGTGGGTGGATTACCTGAGGTCAGGAGTTGGAGACCTCACTGGCCAACATGGCGACACCAAGTCCCTACTAAAAATACAAAAATTATCTGGGCGTAGTGGCGGGCGCCTGTAATTCCAGCTACTGGGGAGGCTGAGGCAGGAGAATCGCTTGAATCCGGGAGGCAGAGGTTGCAGTCAGCCAAGATGGCGCCACTGCACTTCAACCTGGGCGACAAGAGGGAAACGCCCTCTGAAAAATAAATAAATAAATAAATCAGGCCCAGCCTCGGTGGAGGTTTCCTAGGCAACAAGGCATTGGGGGAGGAAGGGAAGAAGTGCCTCTGAGATCTGGGTGGGGCCCGAGAGAAACCAGTTTTCCCTGGCTGTGCGCAGGTGGCCAGAAGTTTTGCTGTGATGCCTACATTTTCAATAACTGACCACTAGGTGACGCCAAATGACAACCGAACGACATGCCAGTCTGCACTGAGTGGAATCCCTGGTTTAGGGGTTGTGGAAAAAGAAAGACATGGAGGAACATAGGGTCGCCGGTCTTCTGATCTCTCTTGGATTACGTTTCTGGGCCCAGGGCACCCTCCCAGACAGTCCCCACAGCTCTTCAACCAGTGCCTCTGGGAAAAGATTATCACTTCTCAGAAAACACTCAGGCACGCACGTGCGCTCACGTGAGCACCCCATATGCACAAAAGTTTATATCATGATAGTGAGCTTTCTTTTGCAAAATGCCTTTGTGATGCGTTTCATTAGATAGTATTGTTGAAAATATCCAATTATAGGACTCTGCACAGTAGCTCATGCTTGTAATCCCAGGACTTACTTCTGGAGACCAAGGTGGGAGGATGGATAGAGGCCAGGAGTTTTGGACCAACCTGGGAAACACATCGAGAGAGATTACCACTACTTTAAAAACATTGCCGAGCATTGTGGCACATTCCTATATTCTCAGCTACTCAGGACGCTGAGGCAGGAAGATTGCTTAAGCCCAGAATTCAACGTTTCAGCGAGTGAGCTGTGCTCAGGCGACCAGAGCTTTTTCTGTTCTGTGATGCTTATATTTTCAATAACGGTCGTCGCTAGGTGTCGCCCAACGACAACCAAAACACGTGTCATCCTGGAATAAGTGGAATCCCTGATGGAGGGGTAGGAGAGGAAGTGGGATGGACACGAGGTCATCGGTTTTCTCGTGATTCCCCTTGCACAACATTTCTGTGTGCAGAACATCCTCCCAAAAAGTTTTCAAAACTATTCAACCAGAGCCCCTGAGAAAAACAGTCACACTCTCTGCCCATCGGATTGGATCATCCGGAACTTCCATTTGTCCAGAGAGGAATTCTCCACTGGAGTGTGTCATAGGTTACGGGTAGAGGCAGGGGCTACCTCAGACAGAAATCCAGTCTATAGAGTTTCACAGTAGACCCTAGGTTCAATCTCTCACAAACTCAGAGTAGCAATATCTATCACCTTAGAATGAAAGGCATGAAATGCGTGCTCTGAAACAAGCCATTCACAGAGGAGATGATTTACACACTCATTCTTGTCCCTAGGCCAGTTGTTTCATCCAAAATGCCCATTACTCAATGGTTCACGGTCTCGTGAACCAGTTATGAATCTTGTTCTATGAATCCTGGAGTCTCAATGTTTTACATCATCATCGGAACATGAATGTTATCCTAGACTGAAAGCAATGAGGTTCCATTTCTCAGAAAACACACACCTATACAAACAGGCAAGCATGTATACACACACATGCACACATCATATCTATACAATTTTACACTGTGATAGTGAGCTTTCTTTCCCTAGAGAACTTCGTAATAGGTTTCACTAGATAGTATTGTTTAAAATATCAAATTATAGGTGCTGAGTGTGGTGATTTATGCCTCTAGTCCCAACACGGTGCAGGCCAAGCTAGGAGAATTGCTTGAGGTGGGGAGCATGAGACCAGCCTGGAAAACATGAAAATCTCATCTCTACTAAAAATAAAACAAAATTAGCTAGGTGTTGTGGTTGTGCACCTATAGTCTTAGCTGCTTAAGAGATTGAGGCAATGATTACTTAAGACAAGGAGTTTGAGATCCTATGATACCCACTCCCACAATGCTGCTGTGGCCCGTGAATTTGCTACATGGTCAATGACACGGAAGGAACATGATTACAGAATTCATGGCCAAAAAAAAAAAGGAAAAAATTTGTGGATAAATCTCTCTCACTGGGTAAATTACTAAAAGATATGTATGTTCTATGTGAATGCCCACCAAGGGTTAACAGCATCAGAGCAGGATTTTGATAATCATGTGGACAAAATGACTTGTTCTGTGAGTATGGGTCATTCTTATTTCCCTGCCACCCCCATCGTCACCCGATGGGCTAATAAACAATGTGAACATAGTAGCAGAAATAGAAACAATGCATGGGCTAAGCAACATGAACTTCGAATCCCAAAGGCCAGTCTGGCTACAGTTAATTCTGAATGTTTAATTTGACAGCAGCACAGATTAACACTGTGCCTTTGATATGATATGACATCATTTCTAGGGTGATCACCAAACACCTGGTAGTAAAATTATTACATTGAATAACTTTTATAATATAGGGGGCAACAGTTTGTACTCACTGGAGTAGGCTCTTACCAAGGATATAAATTTGCTTTCCGTGCATGGAATTCTTCAGTCAAAACCACCCTCCATGAACTCACAGAATCCCTCATCCATCCCCATGATATTCCACATAGTATTGTTCAGACCAAGAAACTCACTTCACAGTCAAAGTGTAGCAATGTGCTCATTTTTATGGAAGTCAATGGACTTACCGTTCTTTCCATTACCCTGAAGCAACCAACTTTAAAGAGTGATGAAATGACCTTTTGAAATGTTGGTTAAAATGGCCGGGCGTGTCAAGCTCAACCCTAGCACTTTGGAGGCTGATTAGCAGATCACGAGGTCAGAGACTCATCCTGGCTAACACAGTGAAACCACCTCACTAAAATACAAAACTAGCTGGGCGAGGTGGTGGCTCAGGAACCCAGCTATCGAGGCTGAGGCAGGAGAATGGCGAAACCCGGCGGCGCCAGGAGCTGAGCCACTGCACTCCAGCCCGCTGGCTACAGAGCAAGACTCCCCAAAAAAAAAAAAAAAAAAAAAGAAAATGTTATTAAAGCAATCAAGAAATGACACAAATTTCTCTTAACAATGAAAAACCAGCCTCTATGATACATGCTCTGCATCAGCATCCAACCTATGGTACCATTTCCCCCATAGTCAAGATTTATGAGTCTAAAACTAAAGAGGTGAAAATGGGGGTGGCATCACTCATGATTGCCCCTCATGACCCTCTAGCAATAATTTTGGTTCTGCTCCCGTGACTATACTCTGCGGGCCTAGAGATCTCAGTTCCAGAATAAGAATTGCTTCCCCACACAGATTAAGTGATTCCATTGAACTGAAAATTAACAATGCCACTGTGCTACTTTGGGATCCTCAGGCCTCTGAGTCAACAGACTTAGAAGGGAGTTATGGTGCTACCTGGGGTAATAAACTTAGAATACCAAGGGAAAAATTAAAATACCAATCCACAATGAAATAATGAAGAGTATGTCAGAAATACATAGTATTAGAATGTACTGTAATTAAGGTCAATGGAAAATTACCAGAACACAATCCAGGAAAGAATAAAAACAACAAATACTCGTTAGGAATAAAAGTTTGGGTCACAACTCTGAGTAAAGAACCACAACCAGCTCAGATACTTGCTAAATGTAATACATCATGGATAGTAGAAAGTCGTTAGAAATACAAACTACAATCACATGACCAGTGATATACATGAGGACTATAATTGCCATGATGATGGCCTTCCTATATAGTTAAGACTATATTCTTGTTTCTGTATGCATATGTTAACCAAATATTGCTGTTTTTGCTCTTCTATTATTCTTTGCCATGTAAAATAATGTTTATTACTTTTATATCAGCATTTAATTAATGTTCAATTTATATCTTACTCTTTAATCAGGAAAAAAGTAAACATTATCCAAGAGCTTTACCTCACCTTCTGGAAAAGAGATTATTGCATTTTTTGTTATTCTTGGAATAGATGCAGCGTATTTGTTGGAACTATCACCTTTTTATTGTCTTCATTTAGAAATTAATATAAGAGCATATGTATAAGTGTCAATATGATGAGGGGTGTACTTATAATAATTAATTTTAGTTGTCTGCTTACATAAATTAAAGAATATCTGGAGACTGCCAGACATGCATGGTAGTTCATCCCTGTAATCCTAGCACTTTGGGAGGTTGAGGCAGGAGTTGCTCGAGCCTAGAATCTCGAGAACATCTTGAGCAAGATAACAAGATTCTGTCTCTGCAAAACCATAAAAAAATCATAAAACATACAAAAAAGATCTATTCAGAAATTTAATTTCTCTCTGGTTTGGTCTAGGCGGGTTGTATGTGTCCAGGAGTTTATCCATTTCTTCTAGATTTTCCAGTTTATTTGCATAGAAGTGTTTACAGTATTATCTGATGACGTTTGTATTTCTGTGGGATCGGTGGTGATATCTTCTTTACCATTTTTATTGTGTCTATTTCATTCTTCTCTCTTTTCTTCTTTATTACTCTTGCTAGCTATCTACCTATTTTGTTGATCCTTTCAAAAAACCAACTCCTGGATTCATTGATTTTTTGAAGGATTTTTTGTGTCTCTATCTCCTTTAGTTCTGCTCTGATCTCAGTTATTTCTTGCCTTCTGCTAGCTTTTGAATTTGTTTGCTCTTGGTCCTCTAGTACTTTCCATTGTTATGTTAGAGTGTCTATTTTAGATCTTTCCTGCATTCTCTTGTGGGCATTTAGTGCTATAAATTTCCCTCTACATACTGCTTTAAATATGTCCCAGAAATTCTGGTATATTGCGTCTTCCTTACCATTGATTTCAAAGAACATCTTTATTTCTGCCTTCATTTTGTTATTTATCCAGTAGTCATTCAGGAATAGGCTGTTCAGTTTCCATGTCGTTGTGCAGTTTTGAGTGAGTTTCTTAATCCTGAGTTCTAATTTGATTGCACTGTGGTCTGAAATGCAGTTTGTTGTGATATCTGTATTTCTACATTTGCTGAGGAGTGTTTTACTTCCAATTATGTGGTCAATTTTAGAATAGGTGCGATGTGGTACTGAGAAGAATGTATATTCTGTTGATTTGGGGTGGAGAGTTCTGTAGATGTCTATTAGGTCCACTTGCTCCAGAGCTGAGATCAAGTCCTGGATATTCTTGTTAACTTTCTGTCTCTTTGATCTAGTATTGACCGTGGGGAGTGAAAGTCTCCCATTATTACTGTATGGGAGTGTAAGTCTCTTTGTAGGTCTATAGGAACTTGCTTTATGAATCTTGGTACTCCTGTATTGGGTGTATATATATTTAGGATAGTTAGCTCTTCTTGTCAAATTGATTTTCTTACTATTACATAATGCTCTCTTTTGCCTCTTTGGATTTTTGTTGGCTTAAAGTCTGTTTCATTAGAGACCAGGATTGGAACCCCGGCTTTTCTCTTGCTTTCCATTTGCTTGGTAGATCTTCCTCCATCCCTGTATTTTGAGCCTATGTGTGTCTTTGCACATAAGATGGGTCTTCTGAATATAGCACACTGATGGTTCTTGGCTCTTTTTTTTTTTTTTTTTTTGAGGTGGAGTCCCGCTCTATCGCCCAGGCTGAAGTGCAGTAGCCGGATCTCGGCTCACTGCAAGCTCCACCTCCCAGGTTTATGCCATTCTCCTGCCTCAGCCTCCCGAGTAGCTGGGACTACAGGCACCTGCCACCTCGCCTGGCTAGTTTTTTGTATTTTTTAGTAGAGACGGGGTTTCACCGTGTTAGCCAGGATGGTCTCGATCTCCTGACCTCGTGATCCGCCCATCTCGGGCTCCCAAAGTGCTGGGATTACAGGCTTGAGCCACCGTGCCCGGCCTGGTTCTTGGCTCTTTATCCAATTTGCTAGTCTGTGTCTTTTAACTGTCACATTTAGCCCATTTAAATTTAAGGTTAATAGTCTTATGTGTGAATTTCATCCAGTCATTATGATGCTAGCTGGTTATTTTGCCTGTTAATTAATAGAGCTTCTTTATAGCATCGATTGTCTTTACAATTTGGCATATTGTTTTCAGTGGCTGGTACCAGTTCCTTTCCATGTTTAGTGCTTCCTTCAGCAGCTCTTGTAAGGCAGGCCTGGTGGTGACTAAATCTCTCAGCATTTGTTTATCTGTAAAGGATTTTTTTTCTCTTTCACTTTTGAAGCTTACTCTGGCTGGATATGAAATGAGTTGAAAATTCTTTTCTTTAAGAATGTTGAATATTGGCCCCCACTCTCTTCTGGCTTGTAGGGTTTCTGCAGAGATATCCACTGTTAGTCTAATGGGCTTTCCTAAGTGGGTAACACGACCTTTCTCTCTGGCTGCCCTTAACATATTTTCCTTCATTTCAACTTTGTTGAATCTGACAATTATGTGTCTTGGGGTTACTCTTCTTGAGGAGTGTCTTTGTGATGTTCTCTGTATTTCCTATATTTGAATGTTGGCCTTGCCTTGCTAATTCTCCTGGGTAATCTCCTGAAGACTGTTTTCCAATCTGGTTTCATTATCCCTGTCACTTTCAGGTACACCAATCAAATGTAGATTTGGTCTTCTCATATAGTCTCATATTTCTTGAAGGCTTTGTTCATTTTTCACTTTTTTTCTCTAATCTTGTCTTCCTACTTTATTTCATTAATTTGATCTTCAGTCACTTATATCCTTTCTTCTGCCTGATCAAATTGGCTGTTGAAGCTTGTATATGCTTCATGAAGTTCTCGTACTGTGGTTTTCAGCTCCATCAAGTCATTTAAGCTCTTCCCTACTCTGGCTATTCTAGTTAGCCACTTGTCTATCCTTTTTTCAAGGTTTTTAGCTTCCTTGCGATGGGTTAGAACATGCTTCTTTAGCTTGGAGAAGTTTGTTATTACCTACCTTCTAAAGCCTACTTCTATCAACTCACCAAACTCATTCTCTATCCAGTTTTCTTCCCTTGCTGCCGAGGAGTTGTGTTCCTTTGGATGAGAAAAGGCATTCTGGTTTTGGAATTTTTAGCCCTTCTGGTCTGCTTTCTCCCCATCTTCGTGGTTTTATCTACCTTTGCTGTTTGATGTAGGTGACCAATCAATGGGGTTTTGGTGTGAATTTCCTTTTTGTTGATGTCAATGATATTATTTTCTGTTTGTTAGCTTTCCTTCTAACAGACAGTCTGTTTTGCAGTTTGCTGGAGGTCCACTCCAGACCCTGTTTGCCCGAGTTTCACCAGTAGAGGCTGCAGAACAGCAAATAACACTGCCTGATCCTTCTTCTGGAAGCTTTGTCCCAGAGGGTCACCCGCCTGTATGAGGTGTCTTTTAGCCCCTACTGGGAGGTGTCTCCCAGTCAGGCTACACAGGAGTCAGGGACCTATTTGAGGATGCAGTCTCTCTGTTATTGAAGCTCAAATGCCATGCTGGGAAAAGCACTGTTCTCTTCAGAAGTGCCATGCAGGGAGGTTTGAGTCTGGAGAGGCTGTCTTCTGTCTTTTGTTCACATATGCCCTGCCCCCTGAGGTGGAATCTCTAGAGAGGCAGTATGCCTTGTTGAGCTGCAATGGGTTCCACCCAGTTGGAGGTTCACTGCCACTTTGTTTATACTGTGAGCATACAGCCACCTACTCAAGCCTCAGAAATGGTGAATGACCCTCCCCCTGCCAAACTCCTGTGTCCTAGGTCAATCTCAGACTGCTGCACTAGTAGCGAGCGAGGTTCCATTGGTGTGGGATCCACTAAGCCAGGCACAGGAAGCAATCTCCTGGTCTGCCAGTTTTGAAGACCATGGGAAACATGCAGTATTTGGGCAGGGGTGTACTGTTCTTTCAGGTAAAGTCACTCATGGCTTCCCTTGGCTAGGAAAGGAAAGTCCCCTGATCCCTTATGCTTCTTGGGTGAGGCAACACCCTGCCCTGTTTCAGCTCACACTTTGTGGGCTGCACCCACTGTCCAACCAGTCCCAATGAGATGAACAAGATACCTCTATTGGAAATTCAGAAATCAATCATCTGCATCAATCTTGCTGGGAGCAAGATTCTTTTCCTATTTTTGCACATCACAACTCCAGGCTCTTTGGTCTTTTGACTCCAGGACTTACACAAGCCAAATTCCAAGTTCTCGTGTCCTTAGCCTTGAACAAAAAGTTGTTCTTCTTTTTTTTCATTCTTTTTTCTTTTTTTTTCATTCTTTTTTCTTTTGTCTCCTCTGTGTATTTTTAAATAACCTTTCCTGAAGCTCACTAATTCTTTCTTCTGTTTGATCAATTCTGATATTTAAAGACATTAATGCATTCTTCAGTTACCTCATTGCATTTTGTAGCCCCAAAATTTCCACTTGACTCTTTTGAAAATTATTTTAGGCCAAGAGTGGTGGCTCATGCCTGTAATCCCTGCACTTTGAGAGGCTAAAGTGGGCAGATCACCAGAGGTGATCCGTCTAACCCTATCTCTATTAAAGGTATGGAGGAGGGCACTTGTAATCCCAGCTACTCTGGAGGCTGAGGGAAGATAATCACTGGAAGCCAGGAGGCAGAGGTTGCAGTGAGCTGAGATTGCACCACTGCACTCCAGCCTGGACAGAAAGAGTGAAACTTCCTCTAAATAAATAAATAAATAAATAAATACAGTTATTTTAATCTGCTTGTTAAAGATATCTGATAGAATTCTGAATTTCTTCTTTTGTTATTTTGAATGTCTTTGTTTCCCTAACACAGCTATCTTGAATTCTCTATTAAACACATAATTAGCAATCTCATTCTTAGATAAAACACCTAATTCATGTAGTAATTAGAGTTACCTGTGGCTGCATATATGTTTTTTAAGGAAAATGTATATTCTATGTAAATCCCTCCAAAATGTTGCTCTCAAATGCATGTGAAAGTTTTGTAAACACTTCTATGCACTGCATTAATTTAAAAATGAATGTAAAGTTTTGTGATAATCTAATACTTTTTTCTGAATATCAACACAAGGTTTTTACCTGTTTATCAAATTCCATACTCTCTTTTCCAGGCATTTTTTTCAGACCACTGGCAAGGGATTGCTCAGCTTATCAAAATGATAGGATTAAATGACTGGTTTTGAGATTCCAGTTTACTACTTACGAGTCATGCGTCTTTGGTTATTCATTTATTCTTTCTAAGCAGACACTCACAGTGTGACAACATTTTATCCTCCTGTGTAAAATTCGAATAATGAGTCCCTTGATCCTTGAGCTTTCCAAAAGATTAAGTCACCTCACACCTGTAAGCTTTTGCTTAGCACAGTGCTTGGCAGAGAATGTGCCCTTAAGTAGCTGCATGTATTTTCTTCTGTAGATAACAAATAGTAAAGTCTTCCAAACTCATAGCTCAGTTGGAACCTAATAACATTTCTGGATACTTCAGACACAGCCTATAAGAAATCAAAACTTGTTGAACTTTGTGGAGAGACAAAGTGCAAATCACAGGATAAATAGATCAGTGAACTACAGTCCAATTTTTTTCCTCTGCTCCCCACTGTCTGGTGACTCACAGTTTCTGACTCTTTATCATCAGTCAAGGCAGAAGGACCTGACTTGAATTGACTTGCCTAATTCACAGTAGTAATCAGACAATTTTTAAAAAGAGCCTTGGGGTTATACTTAGTATAAATTAAATATTTCTATAAATCTAAGAACATCTATTGTCATATAATGCTCATTAAAATGTATATTTATAGAACACTGCCAGGCACGGTGGTTAACTTCTGTAATCCTAGCACTTTTGGAGACTGAGGTGGGAGGATTGATTGGTTGAGCTCAGGAGTTTGACACTTCCTAGCATGAGGAAACCTTGACTCTACAAAAAAATAAAAAATTAGATGTGTGTGGTGGTGTGCATTCATAGTTGCAGCTACCTGGGAGGATCACTTGCGCCCAGGAGATGGAGGTGGCAGTGAGCTGAGATTACATCACTGCACTTCAACCTGGGTGAGAGTGAGACCCTGTCTCAAAAATAAAGTAAAGTAAAATAAAATAAAATAAAATTTGTATTTACAGAACTCTCATTGTTAATATGTTCACCCTACAATTTGTAATTTATGAGTCATGAACCATGTGTAGAATTAGCACAATTTTTTTTTCTGTGCTCAGCTTCTTCTGTGTAAACAGAGACTATACTGTTAAGTATTGTTTGAGGCAAGGGCTAAAGTAGGATGACACTATCCCCTGGGCAGGAGGATGAGGGCACAAGGGCCCAGAAGTGATTCACATGAAAATGAGGGCTTGAGTGGTTGGGAGATATTTTTCTATCTTGGCTTGTTATACTAAGGTCTGTGATTCCTTACATTTCAAGAATACCCAGGATTAAGAATTTTTTTCTTTCTACCTCTTTGTAATCACTCTTGGCCCTACGTTTGTCAGCACTTCCAGCCACCCTAACACTTATATCTCCTGTGCATCGTAGGGAGCTACGCAGAATGGTGAATTAGATACTTGTATCCAACAGAACTATAAACGTTTGAGTTCCCCCCTCCAATCTCCAATCTTATGTAGTTTAATATTTAAGGTTGCTGAAGTTGGCTATAGACAAAGGAAAAAAATTAGAAGTGCAGAGGGAGCAGGCTCCTTCACGTGGGTAAAACAGGTACTAACAAGACCTGTTAAATGTAGCTTTCAGCAGCCTTTTGGCTGCTCACAGCTCAACCGCTTGAATTTCTAGTGTTTTGCACTCATCCAAGCCTCAACATTAGCTTTAAGAATTCCTTAATCCTTCCAGCAGATGAAAAATGAACAAGCAAAGTTCTCGGGCTCCTTGTTATAATCCTCTCACAGATCAAACTCATTTGCAGACAGCAGAGTGTAGAGCATAAAAACAATGATAGAGAACAAATAAATAAAATAGATAATCCAAGAAACCCTTGCATAAATTATTGTCTTTTGACAAGGGTGCCTACATCATTATGTAAAGAAAAGGACAGTTTGTTCAACAAGTGATGCTGGGAAAACAAGTCCACATTTAAACTAGTAAAGTTGAATCTTTATCACATTCCATGTATAGCATAAAAATAAGTGTTAAGCTTTAGTGATTTCTGATGGTTGTTTTTATTTATGTGGGGTCAGTACTAACATGAACACCTTTATACACACAAACTAGAAAACTTAAAAGAAATAGACACATTCCTAGACATACATACTCTACAAAGATTGAGCCAGGAAGACATTGATTTCCTGAAAAGACCAATAACAAGCTCTGATATTAAATATGTAATAAGTAGATTGCCAATAAAAAAAAAAAGCCCTGGATCTTATGGATTTACAGCAAAATTCTACCAAATGTACAAATAAGAGCTGGTACAATTCCTACAGAAACTATTCCCCAAAATTTAGAAGAGTCTCCTCTCCAAATCATTCTATGGGGTCAGCATGATCTTGACACCAAAACCTGGCAGAGACACAACAAATATAGAAAACTTTAGGCCAATGTTCTTGATAAACATCAATACAAAAGTTCTCAACAAAATATTTGCAAACCAAATCCAGCAGCACATCAAGCAGGTAATCTATCATGATCAAGTAGGCTGCCTCCTTATGATGCAAAGTTGCTTCCCCATGTGCAAATCAATAAATGCAATACATCACATAAACAGAACTAAAAACAAAATACACATGATTATCTCAACAGATGCAGAACATAATAAAAGCCATCTATAACAAACCCACAGCCAACATTCTGTTGAATGGGCAAAAGCTGGGAGCATTCTTTTTGAAAACCAGTACAAGGCAAGAATTCCCTCTCTCACCATTTCTATTCAACATAGCATTGGGACTCCTGACCAGAGCAATCAGGCAAGAGAAAGAAATAAAAAGAGCATCCAAACAGGAAGAGAGAAAGTCAAACTATTTCTGTTTGCAGATAACATAATTCTAAATCTAGAAAACCCTGTAGTTTCAGCTCTAAAGCTTCTTTAGTTAATAAACAACTTCAGCAAGCTTTCAAGATACTAAATCAGTGTGCAAAGATCATTAACATTTCTGTACACCAACAATAGCCACACTGACAGCAAAATCAGAAAGGCCATCCCATTCACAATTGCCACGAAAATAATAAAATATCTGGAAACACAGTTCACCAGGGACGTGAAAGAACTCTACAATGAGAATTACAAAACACTGCTCAAAGAAATTAGAAAAGACACAAACAAAATGGAAAACATCTCATGCTCAAGGATAGGAAGATCCAATATGATAAAATGGCTATACTGCACAAAGCAATCTACAGATTCAATGTTATTTCTATCAAACTATCAAATAAAATTTTTACAGACCTAGAAAAAACTATTTAAAATTCATATAGGCCAGGCGCAATGACTCATGGCTGTAATCCCAGCACATTGGGAGGTCAAGGCGGGTGGACCATGAGGTCAGGAGATTGAGACAATCCTGGCCAACATGGTGAAACGCCATCTCTACTGAAATTACAAAAATTAGCTGGGCATAATGGCAAGTGCCTGTAATCTCAGCTACTCAGGGAGCTGAGGCAGGAGAATCCCTTGAACCAGGGAGTCAGAGGTTGCAGTGAGCTGAGATTGCACCACTGCACTCCAGCCTGATTACAGAGTGACACTCTGTCAAAAATATATAAATATGTGAATATATATTTAAATGTACATACAATATATATTTATATATATTATATATATAAATAGAGTTGAGAATGAGAACTTATAGAATGAATTGGAGAGGAGACGCTCCTCCTCAATTTTTGGGGAGAGTTTCTATAGGAATTGTACCAGCTCTTCTTTGTACGTTTGGTATAATTTGACTGTAAATCCATAACACCCAGCTATTTTTTGAATTTGTAGTAGAGATGGGATTTTGCCATGTTGCCCAGGCTGGTCTCAAACTCCTGAGCTTAAGTGATCATCCACCTCAGCCTCCCAAAGTTTTGGGATTACAGGTGTGAGCCACTGTGAGTGGCCTCTATTATTCACTCTAAGAACTACATGCAGATATGCGTTCAGGTTTTAAAATTTTATTCACTTATGCACTGATACTTTCACACCAAATTTTATAGCAGCATCATTTACAGTACAAAATGTAAAAACAAGTCCAGATATCTTCTAAGAGATAAACAAATAAAGAAAATATAGTATATACACACAACAGAATATTATTTAGCCTTAAAATGATGCAATGGTGATGGGCATGGTGGCTTATGCTCATAATCTCAGAACGTTGGGAGGCAAAGATGAGAAGATTTCCTGAGCCTGGGAATTTGAGACCAGCCTGAGCAAAATAGCAAAATTCTATCTCTACCAATAGTACAAAAATTTGCTGAGGTTGATGGTATGTGACTGTAGTCCCAGCCACAGGGGAGGTCCATCTGAATCAGAGGATCACTTGAGCCCAGGGATGTTGAGGCAGCAATGTCATGATTGCATTGCTCTGCACTTCAGCCTGGGTGACAAAGAGAGACTCTATCTCAAAACAAATGCAATGCCAATGCATGCCACAACATGGATGAAACTTGAAGACATTATACCATGCAAAATAAGCCAAATACAAAATGATAAGTATTTAATTTCAAATTTTGGAGAACGGTGGAGAGTTCTGTAGATGTCTATTAGGTCAACTTGGTGCAGAGTTGAGTTCAATTCCTGGATATCCTTGTTAACTTTCTGTCTCATTGATCTGTCTAATGTTGACAGTGGGGTGTTAAAGTCTCCCATTATTCTTGTATGGGAGTCTAAGTCTCTTTGTTAGTCTCTAAGGACTTGCTTTATGAATCTGGGTGCTCCTGTATTGGGTGCATATATATTTAGGACAGTTAGCTCTTCCTGATGAATTGATCCCCTTACCATTGTGTAATGGCATTCTTTGTCTCTTTTGATCTTTGATGGTTTAAAGTCTGTTTTATCAGAGACTAGGATTGCAACCCCTGCTTTTTTTTGTTTCCCATTTGCTTCGTAGATCTTCCTCCATCCCTTTATTATGAGCCTATGTGTGTCTCTGCATGTGAGATGGGTCTCCTGAATACAGCAAACTGAGGGGTCTTGACTCTTTATCCAATTTACCAGTCTGTGTCTTTTAATTGGACCATTTAGTCCATTTCCATTTAAGGTTAATATTGTTATGTGTCAACTTGATCCTGTCATTATGATATTAGCTGGTTATTTTGCTCGTTAGTTGATGCAGTTTCTTCCTAGCATCGATGGTCTTTACATTTTGACATGTTTTTGCAATGGCTGGTACCTGTTGTTCCTTTCCAAGTTTAGTGCTTCCTTCAGGATCTCTTGTAGGGGAGGCCTGGTGGTGACAAAATCTCTAAGCACTTGCCTGTCTGTAAAGGATTTTATTTCTCCCTTACTTATGAAACTTACTTTGGCTGGATATGAAATTCTGGGTTGAAAATTCTTTTGTTTAAGAATGTTGAATATTGGCCCCCACTCTCTTCTAGCTTGTAGAGTTTCTGCTGAGAGATCTGCTGTTAGTCTGATGGGCTTCCCTTTGTGGGTAACCTGACCTTTCTCTCTGGCTGCCCTTAACATTTTTTCCTTCATTTCAACTTTGGTGAATCTGACAATTATGTGTCTTGGAGTTGCTCTTCTCGAGGAGTATCTTTGTGGCATTCTCTGTATTTCCTGAATTTGAATGTTGGCCTGCCTTACCAGGTTGGGGAAGTTCTCTTGGATGATATCCTGAAGAGTGTTTTCCAAATTGGTTCCATTTTCCCCCTCACTTTCAGGCACACCAATCAGACGTAGATTTGGTCTTTTCACATTATCCCATTTTTCTTGGAGGCTTCGTTCATTTCTTTTTCCTCTTTTTTCTCTACACTTCTCTTTTCACTTCATTTCATTCATTTGATCTTCAATCACTGATACTCTTTCTTCCAGTTGATCAAGTCAGTTACTAAACCTTGTTCATTTGTCACGTCATTCTTGTGTCATGGTTTTCATCCCTATCAGTTCGTTTATGGCCTTCTCTGCATTGATTATTCTAGTTATCCATTCTTCCATTCTTTTTTAAAGATTTTTAGTTTCTTTTCGCTGGGTACATAGTTCCTCCTTTAGCTTTGAGAAGTTTGATCGACTGATGCCTTCTTCTCTCAACTTGTCAAAGTCATTCTCCATCCAGCTTTGATCCATTGCTGGTGGTTTGCTGTGTTCCCTTGGAGACGGAGATGCACTCTGATTTTTTGAATTTCCAGCTTTTCTGCCCTGCTTTTTCCCCATCTTTGTGGTTTTATCTGCCTTTGGTCTTTGATGGTGGTGGCGTACTGATGGGTTTTGGTGTGGGTGTCCTTTCTGTCTGTTAGTTTTACTTCTAACCATCAGGACGCTCAGCTGCAGGTCTGTTGGAGTTTGCTTGAGGTCCACTCCACACCCTGTTTGCCTGGGTATCAACAGCAGAGGCTGCAGAAGATAGAATATTGCTGAACAGTGAGTGTTGCTGTCTGATTCTTGCTCTGGGAGGTGTACCATGCCATGTGAGGTGTGAGGTGTCAGTCTGCACCTAGTGGAGGATGTCTCCCACTTAGGCTACTAAGGGGTCAGGGACTCACTTGAGCAGGCAGTCTGTCTGTTATCAGATCTCAACATCCATGTTGGGAGAACCACTGCTCTCTTCAAAGCTGTCAGACAGGGACTTTTACATCTGCAGAGGTTTCTGCTGATTTTTGTTTAGTTATGCCCTGTCCCCAGAGGTGGAGTATACAGAGGCAGGCAGGCCTCCTTGAGCTGTGGTGGGTCCACCCAATTCGAGCTTCCTGGCAGCTTTGTTTACCTACTAAAGCCTCAGCAATTGTGGGTGCCCCTCCCCTAGCCTTGCTCTGCCTTGGAGTTAGATCTCAGACTGCTGTGCTAGTAATGAGGGGGGCTCTGTGGGCGTGGGACCCTCCGGGCCAAGTGTGGTATATAATCTGCTGGTGTGCCATTTGCTAAAACCCTTGGTAAAGTGCAGTATTAGGGTGGGAGTTACCCGATTTTCCAGGAGTCATGTGTCTCAATTTCTCTTGGCTAGGGAAAAGAATTCCCTTCCCCCTTGCACTCCCAGGTGAGGCAATACCTCACCATACTTCAGCTCTCACTGGTTGGGCTGCACTGCCTGACCAGCACCAACTGTCCACATGCCTAGTGAGACGAACCCGGTACCTCAGTTGAAAATGTACCAATCTCCTGTCTTCTGCATCACTCACGCTGGGAGCTGGAGTCTGGAGCTGTTCCTATTCAGCCATCTTGGGCACCCTCTGGGCTGCTTGTTTTCTCACAGTCCAGCCATATGTTCTCATGAGCTGTGACCCTGGGGTATCCAGGTTCCAGTTTGCCTGCTGTGGAAAAAGTGCACAGTTTTATAAGCTGGTCACATATCTCTACATTTAATGTACATTGTCTTTTTAAAGCAACCTTCAGATATTTATATATTCTTTCTTGCTGAGGTTTGAGCACCCCAAGGAGCAGTCGTATAACAGAGAGATTCTCAACAACAGAGTGAGTCTCTGCCATAATTGGATTTATTATGTGTTAGAAACAGCAGTTACATACTAAATGTTTTAAAAAGTGTTTTTTATAATTTTTGTTTCATTAAATATTGCTATTTAGAAAATTTAGAGGTCAAACATTTATTTAAAATTTGGCTCTTGTAATTTGCAAACAATGGAAAGCTTATGTGAGTATCTATCTTTAAACAAATTAATTGAAAATGCCCTGGGGTTAACTGGGCACCAAAATATAAGAAAATGTTAGTTAAGTGAAAAAGTCTAAGTAAGGACTAATTAAGAAAATAAAAAGGAAATTATACTTTCAACCCCTTTCCCCCGCAATTGCTCTATTTTTTTCTATTGCCAAGTTGTACAATTTTATTTTTGTCCTTGATAATTGTGCTTTCTTTTAATGTGACTAGACTTAATTTTATTTTACTTTATTTTATTGTGACTAGATTTTGTCACACTCCAGGCTGGAGTACAGTGGCATGATTATAGCTCACTGTAACCTCAAGTTCCTGAGCTCAAGTGATCCTCCTGTCTCAACCCTCCAAGTAGTTGAGACTACAGGTGTATGCCACAATGCCAAAATAACTTTTAAAACTTTTTAGTAACAGGTGTCTTGCTTAGGCTTGTCTCAAACTTCTGGCCTTAATTGATCCTCAACCTCCCAAGTAGCTGAAATTTCAAGTGTGAGCCACTGAGCCCAGCTCTTTATTTTTAGAAAAAGTGATGTCTTTAGTTTTTTCTAAAGCATTTTCAACACCTTCACCTGAACTTTCAGGCTTTTGACTCACAGTTGATTTTATCCATTTTGCTATTCATCCCATTTATTCTATTGCTTATATACTTTTGTAACATATTTAATATTTTGAGTCTTAAATTCTTGCTGCTTATATGTATGTATGTATTTTTAGTTGGCTCTTTTGCAAGGCCTTGTGTCTGCGATTCTCTCCAGATAAGAAAATGGGCTCTATGCTTTCTTGAAAAAAGCATTTTTAAAAGATGAAACTAAAACCCTGTGGAAAATAAACAAAATAAGAGACATTTTAATCATGATTTTTTATAATTGCTGTCTGGGAGATGCAAATTTAGCAAGAAGCTATGTCATGTTCCATTCAGATGAGGTTAGGGAGGGGCTTATAAAGTTTTACTGAGAGTTTACTCAAGTGAAATATTTTAGCACAGTCTATGACGGACAATGGTTTGTTGCCAGCTTTGAATGTATCTAGGCAATCATCGGCTTAATTTAGCACAGCTGTCTCTTCAGGAGGTGTGTGGTCAGGCTCAGTATAAACAATTCAAGTCAAATGCAGCTGTCTTTTTAGGACATCTGTAATTTTCCCAGTTCGAACAGGTAAAATTCCACCTGGGCTTGTATGAGTATTAATTCAACTCCTCGTGCCATCTGCCATCCTAGTTTCTCTTTAGAGACCTCTCAAATAACTATCTCCATTTTGGATTTCTTTTAATCAAAAATAAAGGGTGCAGGGATTATCACTGGTAACGAATATAGAAAAATAATGCTCACTTGTGATTCATCGAACCCCAGCCAGGAAGAAAAGGCCAAGATGTGCCTGACAAAAAGGCTTGAGGACTTTCAGATAATTTATTCCTCAGAAACAATTGGTTCACACCTGTAATCCCAGCACTCTGGGAGGCTGAGGCGAGCAGATTACTGGAGGTCAGGAGTTGAAGACCAGCCTGACCAACATAGTGAAACTGAAAATACAAAATTTACTAAACATGCTAAAAGTAAAAAAAATTAGCTGAGCATGAAGATGGGTACCTGTAATCTCAGCAACTCAGGAGTCTGAGGCAAGAGAATCTCTTGAACCCAGGAGGTGGAGATTGCAGTGAGCTGAGATTGCACCAATGCACTCCAGCCTGAGTGACACAAGACTCTATCTCAAATAAATAAATAAACAAACAAATAAGTAAAAATAAAAATTGGATAAAGAATTGTCCTAATGCTGGGAATTTTACTTCATAGATGGCAAAAATGTTTACATAATAAGGCCCAGGTGTAGCCATAAAGTGGCATTACAATTCTTTCATCCTAGATAAGAAACAAGCTTAAAAAAAGAATAGAAATTCTAAGATAAGAGACAAAACCCTGGGAGGATTTACGTCTAAGGTAAAGACTCAATCACAGGCCCCCAGAAGAATATTGAGAATGAAGTTTCCTTCCTGCCCTGCATCCATTGTCTATAGGCTTTCCCTAGCCTTCTCCTTTTCACAATGGTCATTTTATTTTATATATATATTTTTTCCACATAGACCTGATGCAACTCCAGAGTTGGAAGAAAAAATGACAATGCCCCATAGTTGGTTAAGAGAAACCTCAGCAAGTGAAACAGAAGTTGAATTTTTTTTTTTTTTTGTAAAATCATAGAAAAGTATTCACCCTCCTGATCTCCGCAGCTGCTTTTTAAAGAAATCAATATTTCCTGGCCCGGGTGCGGTGGCTCACGCCTGTAATCCCAGCTCTCAGGGAGGCAGAGGTGGGAGGATAGCTTGAGCCCAGGAGTTCGAGACCTGCCTGGGTAATATAGCGAGACCCCGATCTCCACAAAAAGAAAAAAAAAAAAAAGACAAAGAAATCTATATTTCCAAGACTGTTGCTATGCTTTGTGAAAATACCTTCAAACTATTAGTTCTGGAATTTTGAAGGGGCTATCTTCACTCTTTCCTTGGGTTAATACTAAAACGAACATGTGCTCTGAGAAAGATGGACTTGCGTGTCTTATCCAGCAGCCAGAAAGTATGGCTGCTTTTCTCTTCTTCCTCATACATTATGCTGCTGACTCTTTAGGATTCCATAATTCAAGGAGAAATGTTAGAGTTTGTATCTCATTTAAGTTTACACAAGTGAAATAAAAAGAACCACAACCACAACTCTGAGTTTGTAGTAGAATGACATTTTAATATAATATTCAACTCTAGCATTTACTATTTACAGAAAATAAATATTTCCCTTCCTCTCTGGATAAACAGATTCTGGGGAAGAGCTCTCAGGGGGATGGAGAAGAGTTGTCTCTTCTTCTTCTGATTTTCAGTGGTCCTAGTAAAAGTCTCACAATATTCTTTACATTGAAGCTGCAGAAAATGAACCAAAACCCCAAGTGCCTTGGCTGAGCCCTGCTACTGAGGAAGAGGCTGAGATTGAGCTGGTCTTACTTTGCCCTGTCACTGACATAGGACTCTGTATTGGGGCCCGGCTACTAGATGGAAGGGCTAAATTATGTTGGGGCTTCCCTCAGAATCATGGCTCATCCTCCTCCCCGATCTACACTCTGAGCTCCAGGCACTGTGTGGAGCATTCAGTTCATTGACAGTTCCCATGCATCCCGGATTTGTGAGTAATCAGTTAGCACTGCCCCATTTCACAGAGGGCAAAATCAAATCCAGGGGAGGTGAGGTAACTCTCACCACTTGCAGGACTGGGCAGTGGTGGATCTGGGATCCCAGCTTTCAGGATCCCTTCACTCACATTAAGCCCAAAGCTTCACTGAATGTTTTAAAATAAATGGATACTGATTGTCCCACCTTACAGCCCTTGGGTAAAACTGGGTCAGGCTTAATGTGGAGGGTACTGAGCAAAGTGCAGGTTGCATGTCAGTGGGAACTGTCATTGTTTCCTGGGGCCCTCAGGCTGGAGGTTTTTTCCATGTACTGACAGCTGGCTCAGGGTGTATTAAGGGGAGGGGCTTTCCTACTGTTTGTTGCAACAGCCACCTGGCTCATCCGGGACTGTTCCAAAGTTATCCAGAGAATTTCCCAGATGACCACTAAGTCATGTGCTGTCATATTGTTCATGGGACAAAGCCTAAACTTTTTATCATAGAGGGAACAATTTCTAGTGGTTGACAGCACATTAGGATAATAATAGTTAACACTAATTTTTAATATGTTTTAAAATAGTTAGAAGAGATGGCTTTAAATTCTTCCAACACAAAGAAATTTTTTCAAACATGAAGAAAATAATATCCATGTTTGAGGTGATGGATGTTCTAAATACCCTGGTATGATCACCGTGCATTGCATGCATGTATCAAAATATCATTCATGCACCACAAATATATACAATTATTATGTAACAATATTAAAAAATACAAAGGGAAAAAATGCTAAAGGTAGCTCCCAACTAAAAAAAATGACAATTTTTAAGTCATAGAAAAAGATGCTCACTTTAAATTGTAAGTAATGTGACAGAATGTAGAGGGTTATATAGTCACTTTTACAGTCCCAGATAATCATGCATAGAACTGCCTGGTGCTGTGTGTATGTACACACAGGAATACAGCAGTGCTTCTCTAGTGGGGCATTTTTTTCTCCCTGAGACATTTGCCAATGTTTAAAAACCTGTCTGACTCTCTGGTTTTTTTTAGTAGATAACTGATTATTTGTACTGGCAACTGTCAGTAAAGACTCTACTAAGGAAAAAAACTGCTTCCTTGCAAAAAAGAATTGTCTGGGCCAAAATATCAAGAAAGCTGTACAATTAAAATAACATTCTAATCCCCCACTGACTGAGTGGAACCCCACACTTGGGGTCAAAGGAAACCAGAGAAAAACTTAAAAACTTAGTTTTCAGCCATAATTGAATGAGAGGTAAGACATTCCTCAATATACACGCTCTCTTTTATGGTTTAGACACAAAAGCTAACTAGCCATAATGTAAAATAAAGATCATAAGGCTGACAGAGCATACTATTTGTGGCAATAAGAAAACAAATTTTAAAGAGGATCTAAGGTTATGCCAGGCAACGTTTAAATCATACACTTTGACATGTAAAGGATACATTATGTTCTAATTGTCACAAGATTTTTCTATTTCTCTAGCAGCTAAGCAAGCACTATCCTTGAAATAAGCAATATTAAAGCAACTTTCATCTCCACCAGATGCTGACTGACTTGCTGAGCCCCTATTTCACCAGCCATAACTATAGCTTTAATTGCAGATTTCAGTTAACTTTCTCCTGATAAGACCACTGAACTGGTCCTGGCTGATGTTCTGTGTGGGGGACGTGTGAGGGGAGAAGAAAAGACACACACACAATACCTTTAAGGGTAAACAACTTTTATCCCATGTAAATGGCCACGCAGATATAATAAGCAAATGATATAATAAGCAAATAGATGTAATAAGCAAATTGCAATGGGAAAGGGAGAAGGGAAAATACACACATATATTTGCACTCACCAGACTATGGAGGATTCACCACCAGACCAGAAAATGACAGCCTAGACTCCAGAATCAGCCACTTCTCCTCATACAGACAAGGGGAGGTCTCATGAAGCTTCGGCGTGCTCTGGGACCCTAGCTATTTTCATAACTAGTTGTTGGCATGAGGCCCAGTCATGGGGAACTTTATGCTGAATAGGTTAGCTAAACATACATATTTAACAAGTTACAGGAGGACCTATGAAAGGCCTTTCATGACTGGGCTCAAGGAACACAAAAAGGTCAACCTGTTTTTGCAATCATCTGTTGTTTTTTAATAACTAACGTAGATGAAGAGATTGAAATACAGTTCTCCAAAACAGTGCTGGATGAATGCATCAAGGGACTCATGCAACCTGTTCTGGAACTTGGTGACCATTGCTTGTGTCTATGTTCAATTGAGTTCAAATTTAGTATTTAGTTTTTCCTCCACAGCTGGTTTACAGAGACTGCACACTCAGATGCCTTTGTGAATCAGAGTCTCCCAAGTCCTCACCCATCTTTAGAAAAAGTTTGGGTGAGAATTCTAGTGTGGTCCTACATTGAACAGAAATTAAAAGAAACTAGAATGTGTAAGCAGAAACTCAGTTGTATGTAAGAAAACCCAGCTTCTCCTAGGAAAGAGAATGAGCTGGAGTCCTTTAAAAACTAACTGCCTGTTTTTCTGTGGCTAGTGAGCCTTATTTCTCCTCCCTTCCCAGGCATTGTGAAGACTGTTTCCCTAGGTGTGCAGCTGCAAGGTCACTAGACAGATAAACTCAAGTTGCAAAACATGTTTTTTTCTTTAAAAGTTAGAAATGATGTAATGCATATCTCAATTGAATAATGGTCTTTGTTTTTCACTTCTATAGTATTATTCCCCCTGCACAAATCTCCCCCAACCCATGAAATAAGTAAAAGGTAACTTAACTTTTTGCTCAGGACTCAGTCCTTTGGATGTTTATCCCACTGGGCCGGTGGACCTAAATAATTAATAAGTATCCTCCTGAACCCCATCGGTCTCTCTGATTCCTTAAAACTCTGCTACATTTCTGGGGGCTTGCCTGGAATTGGAGACAAAAGATTTACTTTCTCCTTTGCTTGCAGGACTAAAGCCCTGGGGCTGGGAGACAAGCGGCATCCAAGGCATGCCATGGGGGAGCTTCACCCAGATGGAAACCAGCTCTTCCTGAAACCTGGGCCCTGCCTGGCAGCACAATGGAACCAGGAATGGGGTTGCTGGATGATACCAGCACTTCAGGAATCACAGAAAGGAGTACGGACCCAAGACAGGAAAGCCTGTCCCATAAGGACAAAGGGGAACTTGATCAACTCCCAGGGAATGACCACAAATCCAACTCAGAGTGACTGAGGGTGACAGGAGTGGCTTGCCAATTTGGATGAACCTCGTGTCCCCACTAACACTGAAACTGGTAAAAGGGAGGAAATGGGCTGACAGAGCAGCAAGTGCAGCAAGGTAGAGCTTGCTGGCAAGGTGGCAAGAGTGGCTTGCCACCCTAACTGGGAGTGTGTGGGTGCATGTGAACCTACCTGGGACATGAGAGAGGCTCATTTCATCTGATGAGGAGTCCTGGGGCAGAGAGGTGTATGAAAGTGTGTGAAAGAGACAGTCTTTGTAGAGGTCAATGCAGAGAGTGACGTGGGGAGGCACAGATCCGTTAGCGTGGGCTGTGTCCTCTGAGGTGAGTGTGGGGGAAATCAGATCTAGGATGCTGCATATGGCTGATAGGACCAGCTTTGCAGCTGCAGCAGGCTGTGACGGGGAAGGCACGTTCCTGGCTAAGCTAAGCAGCGTCTGAAACTCCCGTAATAGGACCAGTCTGGTGGACCCAAAAGTGAAAGTAAGAGTGAAAGTGCACCGCAATGGAGGAAATGAGAAGGAAAGCATCAAAACCAACTCCTTTGAAATGCATAATAAATAATTTTTAAAAAGAATTGAGGTGATTATAGGATGAAACTGAATGTTCAAAAGTTAAGGACATACTGTGAATCAGAATAACCCTCTTTTAGTGTCAGATGGCTTGCCAAAGGCATTACAGAGAATTTGGCCGTGTGTTTTAAGATGGTGACTAGGATCAGAGAACAGCCAGGGTATTCAGACCTAGTCTTTTATATTGACTCATGGCTAAATGAATGCAGCCCTGCCTAGCAGTTTATTGTGGAATGCTCACAGTTCATGCCAAGAGAAATCAGCTGCGCTGGCAGCTACAGAGTTAAAGGAATCACAGAGGCTTGTAGCACCTCCCAGGCAAAACTGAAAGTAAAAATCAGCTGCACCAGAAGCTATGGAGACAAATAAAGAGTCTCAGAAAAGGCAGAAAAACTGGCTTTGCAAGAACCACAGAAGGGAATAGAGACCCCTCCTCCTTACATTTCAATCTACCCGCTTTACCAAGGCTAACTGCCCCTAAGGAGTTAAGTTCAAATGGATACATGCTTCCAGTCTCATCCAAGAAGGTGAAATCAAAATGAAAAATCAGGCAGGCTGTCTTAGGTCTGGTCATATCCAAATTGTGCTCATGCCTCTTAAGAGGACAGGAGGACTCCCACTAGGACCCAGATGATGCAGTTCAGCTTGAGCACCTGCAAAGGAGCCGAGAAGCACTTCTGCAAAGGTTAAAGGATGGTAAAAGAAAGGGGCAATCAATATTTAAAAAATCTCAGGAACTTCTTCAGGGTGCAGACAAAAGCACCAGCAAGTTCTATGAAAGAATTTGTGAGGTATTTTTTTTTTTTTTTTCAGTTTCAAGATTTAATAGAGTGAAATAGAGTGAAAACAGAGTTCCCATACAAAGGCACGGGACCCAAAGAGGGTAGCCATTGCCCACTGGAATGCCCAGGTTTATGACCAGATCATTGTCCCTCCCACTGTGCTCTCAGGCAACAGATGATCGGCTATTTCTTTACCTCCTGTTTTTGCCTAATTAGCATTTTAGTGAGCTCTCTTTACTATCTGATTGGTTAGGTGTGAGCTAAGTTGCAAGCCCCGTGTTGAAAGTTGGAAGCAGTCACCTTCCCAGCTAGGCTTAGGGATTCTTAGTTGACCTAGGAAATTCAGCTAGTCCTGTCTCTCACTCCCTCCTCTCAACAGGAAATCCCAAGTGCTGTTGGGGAGGTTGGTCAACGACTGCTTTAACTGCTTCCTGCTGAATTGGGGCACAGTAGGGGTTGTGCAGTTGAGATTTCCTCAGGAGGGGTGCCTTTGATGTCATTAACATCGGAGCATGGACTAGCAGGCCGGTCCAGGGGTCCATGGTAGATCTTAGTCATGGACTGCATCTGGGGCTCCATTTGAAGAACATTTGTAGTTTTACAGCTTCTGGAAGAGACAAACTTAACAAGGAGGTTAAAGATACAGGGATTGAAATATACAGCCTGCAGTGCAGGGGATTATTTCTTTGGCACACTTCACAGGCCCTGACTATTTGCTTGATAGTTTTGAAAAGGCCTGGTCCAGTAAATAATAATTTGGCCATCTGATAGGTGCTATCAATGCCTCTGTGGAAGGTTTGGCGAAGGTTTTTAAGTAATTTCTATTGGTTAACTGCAGGCAAAGGTATTTTTCCTTCTTTGGTGGCTAGCCATCCAGAGGGGAGGAATCTGTGTCCTCATGACGTTCCCCATTCTATTTCTTCTGCTGAATACTGGGGTTTGGTTTCCCGGAGGGGATTACCCCATACTAGCGGTCCTTGTGTAAGCATTTTTAATGGAGGGTCCTGCCTTGGGGCTCTTTCAGCTTCAATATCCGCTTGGCGATTCCCTTCTATTTCCCTTTCCTTTCCTTTCTGATGACCCGGCACTGTAAGACTGCCACCTCTTTAGGTTTCTGTACAGCTAATAATAATCTCCTAATGGCTTCCTGATGTTTGATAGATGTTCCCTCGGAAGTTAGGAATTCCCTTTCTCTCTATATTGCTGCCTGGGCATGGAGGACTAGGTAAGCATACTTAGAGTCTGTATATATATTTACCCTTTTTTCTTCTAATTCTAGTGCCCGAGTGAGGGCTATTAGTTCTGTCAGCTGAGCACTAGTTCCTGGAGTCAGGGGATTACTTTCAAGTGTTCCATTATCACTGACCACTGCATACCTCACTTTTTGAAGTTCTTTTTCTTTTTCTTTTTTTTTTTTTTTTGAGACGGAGTCTCACTCTGTCGCCCAGGCTGGAGTGCAGTGGCTGCATCTCAGCTCACTGCAAGCTCCGCCTCCCGGGTCTACGCCATTCTCCTGCCTCAGTCTCCCGAGTAGCTGGGACTACAGGCGCCCGCCACCTCACCCGGCTAGTTTTTTTTGTATTTTTTAGTAGAGACGGGGTTTCACCGTATTAGCCAGGCTGGTCTCGATCTCCTGACCTTGTGATCCGCCCGTCTCGGCCTCCCAAAGTGCTGGGATTACAGGCTTGAGCCACCGCGCCCGGCCCGAAGTTCTTTTTCTACAAAGGAACTTCCATCAGTATACAGATTGAGGTAGGGATCAGTCAAGGGAACCTCTAGAAGGTCTCCTCAAATGACGTAGGTTTGAGCAATTACTTGTTGACAGTTATGTTCTATCTTTTCTTCATTGTCTGGAATAATTGTGGCTGGGTTAAGAGTTGCACAAGTGTGCAGTCGCAGCACTGGCCCTTCAAGTAATAGAGCCTGATATTTAAGTAAACCGTTGTCTGACAACCACAAGTCTCCTTTAGCAGTGAGTATGCTGTTCACATGACGAGATGTCCACACAGTAAGATCTCTTCCCTGTATCGTTTTAACTGCTTCAGACACTAACACTGCTACTGCTGCAACTCCCTGTAAACAGTGAGGCCAACCCTTTGCCACTACATCAATTTCTTTACTCAGGTATGCCATGGGTTGCAAGCTCATCCCTCAGACCTGTGTAAGGACTCCTAGAGCTATTCCTGTTTTTTTCTTTCACATATAAAGAAAAGTCTTGCCCCGTTGGCAAACTTAACACTGGGGCTTGGGTTAGGGTCTTCTTTAGGGGCTGGAAAGGTGCTTCTGCTTTAGGTGTCCACCTTACTAAATGGGTATTGGCTTTCTGAGTTTCCTTAATTAGTGTATATAATGGTCTGGCTATTTTGCTGTACCTGGGAATCCATATTCCACAGAAACCTGTTATGCCAAGGAACCCTCTTAGTTGCTTTAGGGTTTTGGGATGAGGATAAGCCAGTATAGGCTGGATACATTCCTTACTGAGGGCCCTGGTGCTTTTGGATAATTTAACCCTAAGTATTTAACCTGCTGTGAGCAGAGCTGAGCCTTTGGTTTGGAAACCTGTAGCCACAGGTGGTGAGGAAATTAAGAGCACTTGGGTGACTTGATGGCACAAGGTTTCTGAACGGGTGGCTAAAAGCAAATCATCCATTACCAAAGGACAAGAGTGTCCAGGTATGAGAACTAGCTCAAGTCTTGGGCTAATTCTTGGCCAAATTGTTGGGGGCTATCCCTGAACCCTTGGGGTAAAACAGTCCAGTTGAGTTGAGATGTCGGGTTCAAAGGATCTTCGAAGGCAAACAAGAATTGAGAGCCAGGATGTACAGGGCTGCAGAAAAAGGCATTCTTAAGGTACAGGACTGTAAACCACTCTGCTTCCTCTGGTATTTGGGAAAGCAGAGTACAGGGGTTAGGTACAGCTGGGTATAGAGAGACAACAGCCTCATTGATAATCCTGAGATCTTGCACTAACCTCCACTGACCATTGGGTTTTTGTACTCCTAAAATTGGAGTATCGCAGGGGCTATTGTATGATTTTACCAGGAATTGGGCTTTTAGGTCCTTAACAATTTTTGGAGACCTTGTTGGGCCTTGGGTCTAAGAGGGTACTGACTTTGGTAGGGAAAGGAGGCAGAATTCTTTAGCTTAATTTGAACAGGATGGGCATTTTTTGCTCATCCATATTGTCCTTCTGTTGCCCAGACTTCAGGATTAATTCCTTCCTCAAGCAGGGGACAACAAACGGATGTTCCTTCTCTTATCTTCAGGTGTATAATGGCCCCTGCTTTTGCTAGAATGTCTTTCCCTAACAAGGGAGTGGGGCTTTCAGGCATAATTAGAAAAGCATGTGAAACGAGTAAAGTTTCCCAGTCACAACTTAGTGGCTGGGAGAAGTATCTAGTGACTGGCTGTCAGCTGTCCTAGAATTCTTCGGATAGTGACAGATCTGGAGAACAGTTTCCGGTACAGGAGAGTAAGACCGAGAAGGCCACATCAGTGTCCAGGAGACAGTTAACATCCTGGCCCTCAATGATCAAGCATATCCGGGGCTCTGGGAGGGTGATGGCATGGGCCGGTGCTTGCCCCCGACACCCTCAGTCCTGCTGCTGGATCATCTGATTAGTGGCTTCTGACTCAGAGGACCTTTGTCCCCTGGGACAGTGGGCCTTCAGTGATTCCCTTGACATAAGAAGCATGGACGAGGGGCCAGCTTACTTCCACTTGGGCAATCTTTCTAAAGTGTTCTTGTAGACCGCACTGGAAACAAGCCCTATTAGGCATTCGATTTGCCCAGCTTTTCCCTTTTCCAGAGGCTCCAAAGTCCGCTTGCCTGAGGGCCATGACTAAAGCAGTGGCCTTTTTAAAAATTCTGTTTGTCCCTTTCTGCCTGCTCCTTCTGATATCTATTATAAAAAACCGAGGTTGCCAAGTTCAATAGGGTTTCTAAGTTTTGCTCCAGGCCTAAGACAGACTTTTGTAGTTTTTTCCTAATGTCTGCAGCTGACTGAGTGATAAACTTATCCTTTAATATTAGTTGGTCTTCAATAGAGTCAGGTGACAGGGAGGTATTCTTCCTCAATACCTCCCTTAGTCTCTCCAGAAAGGCAGTAGGATTTTCTTCCTTTCCCTGAGTTATAGTGGACTTCATTGAATAAGTCATAGGCTTCTTCCTAGTTTTCCTTAGTCCTTCTAGCACGCAAGTTAGCAAATGTCTGCGGCACCAATCTCCATGTTATGATTCTGTGTCCCAGTGAGGGTCTACACTTGGAACTTCCTGATGGCCTGTGGGGAATGGTTCTCTTTCCTCTGTTGCCATCCTATCATTGACCTGACTGAGATACCAGAGATCACCAAACTCTCGGGCTGCAGTTATGGTGGCACTTCTCTCATTTGGAGTTAGTGTCTAATTTAGCAGTAACATTATATCTCTCCATGTCAGATCAAAGGATTGTCCTAACCCTTGTAAAACATCAATATAGTCATCAGGGTTATCTGAGAATTTACCTAGGTCTATTTTAATTTGCTTTAAGTCTGAGAGAGAAAAAGGTATATGCACTCTGGCCGGACAGAATTCTCCTCCTTCCATTGCTTGCAAGGGGCATAATCTGGGAATATTGGCACTCTTTGGTTCATTGTGTAACGCTTTGTCTATCTCCTTTTGGACTGTTTGGGTTGAAGGGGGATCCTTATTAGTTGGAGAAGGAGTTGGGGGGACGCTGGTGTAGGGAGGTAGACTCTGAGGGCTACCTGTAGGGCATAAATCGTACTTTTTACGTAATTGCGAGTTGTCTCTTAATGAAAAGGAAATTTGTGCATATGGCACTTCACTCCATTTGCCTTTTATTCCTACAAAAGATGTCTAGGTGTAAGATGGTGTTATAACTTATACTTCCCTCAGAAGGCCAGGTTTCTCTCCCTTGAAAAAGATATCGTGGCCAAGCAGTACTGCAGAAAAATATAAGTCATTTCTTTCATAGCGTCTGAGGGTCAAATTGGTTCCAATTCTCCAGAATACATCTTAGGGGTGTTTTTGCCTTGGGGGGAACGTTTCCGATCTGAAAAAAGAACATAGGGATGACAGTACTCCAGTTATTTTCCGATGAGCATTAGTCTTAAAGCGTCCTCTATGGTCCTAATGCTTATTCCTTTCCAGGGTGCGTAACCACCCATGGACCTCTCCTTATCAGATTAGTTATGCTCACCAATGTAGCAGTCCTGCACCCATTTTCCCATCTTTCTTGACCACAAAGAAAGGGGACTGGACTGCTGGATTCTAGTGGTCCTTTACCAGCATGCCCAACATTGCCTTTGCCTTCAGAAGTGAGTTCCTTTCCAGGGTGCATAACCACCCATGGACCTCGGCTTATCGCACTAGTTATGCTCACCGATTTAGCAGTCCTGCATCTGTTTTCCCACCTTTCTTGACCACAAAGAAAGGGGTCCAGGCTGCTGGATTCTAGTAGTCCTTAACCAGCGTGCCCAACATTGCCTTTGCACTCAGAGGTGAGTCCTAGAGCTGGATTGGGTTCCTGAGTATTTCAAAACAACCAAGCTGCCCAATCAAGATGCATTCCCATAAAACAGTTCTTAAGCAAATTCATTTCAGAGAGGGCGTATGTAACCTTTTGAGTCTGGATTGAGATAGTCTTTTTTGATTCTGTAAGTACTTTAAGGTTTGGCTGAGTGCAAACAGCTCACACTTTTGAGGAGAGGAATTATTAGGCAATTTTTCTAACTCTGCTTCCACAAGAGTCTCCGTATCAATGACCGAATCCCCTTTGTCGTTTTTTCCCCAGCCACCTGGGAAGAACTATCTATTGTCCTGTCCTGAAGGGAGTTCCTCCTAGGTCTGGTTGGACCTTTGTATGGTAAGTAAGATTTAGATCCCCTGTTAGGAAATTGTCAAAAAGACTAGAAGGACTCAAATGCATCCAACCCCTCAATTTCAGGTTCATAAGTCATTCTATAAGCATTTTGATCAGCCAGTGCCTGAGTTTCCACCCTCAACTAAAAACTTATTTGCTCAACTAGCTAAAAACACAGCTGGCAGCTTTAAAATTTCCTCATGTTATGTATGTACAGAAACTAATATGGAGAACAAGTGGCCATGGGAGTCAAAGAAATTAATGCCACAAGATAACTTCAGTTCGCTTAACCCTGACAGTGAACCAACAGCCTCAGCCAGTGTTAGTTGTTAAAAACCTTCATAATTGGATAGTACTGTATCGCCTGATGGGAAAAGGCTTTTGCAGAGACAGTAGGAGAAACAACCTGCTTAGGGCAACAGTATTATGATGAGACTAAAAACAAAACTCTATGGAGAAATGCCTGAATGACTCCTACTTATCAGATCCAAACACTTTCTCCCCATTCTCTACTCTAAGCTACACTTGGCATCAGCTAGAAGCTCCAAATGCTTGAAAGGCACCCCCTGGCCTATATTGGATTTATGGATCATGGGCGTACTGTCAACTGCTGGCTGGCTAAATGGACAGGGGCATGTGTATTGAAAACAAACAAATCAACCTTCTTTATAATTCCTCTGAAGCAAGGGGAACTCTTAGAATATCCATTTTATAATAAAAATAAAAGAAGAACTTTAAAAAGTATAATCACAAAAATAAACCCAAATATCAAAAAAGGATGTGGACGTAGGAGACTAAAAGGATAATATATGGCCTCCTGAAAGAATCATTAAATGCTATGGGCCAGCTATCTGGGGGCAAGAAAGGTCATGAGGGTACCACACCACAGTCTATATCCTCAACCACATCATAAAGTTGCAGGCAGTCCTTGATATCATAACCAATGAATCATCAAGGGCATTAGATTTATTGACAATACAAGCAACACAAATGAGAAATGCTATATATCAAAATAGGCTAGCTTTAAATGACCTCTTTGCCTTAGAAGAAGGAGTATGTGGAAAATTTAACCAATTCTTGCCTAGAAATCCATAGTAATGGCCAAGAAATTCACAATAATTGTCATAGAAATCACAGCTACAATGTGTAAGCTGGCCCATGTTCCAGTTCAGACTTGGCCTAGGTAGTCCCCGGATTCCTTGTTTGGAGGATGGTTCTCAGCCTTTGAAAACTTCAAAACCCATATTAGTAGGTTATTGCTTATTCTTGGCACTTGCCTCTTCCTCCCTTGCCTTTTGTCCGGGTTTATTAGGAGTATTCAGTAAACAATGGAGGCAATAGTAGCCCAATACACTGCCACGAAGTTGATGGTATTAACCAGCTATCAACCGTTGCCAGTAGAAGAAGAAGCTCAGCTCCACAAAGAGGTGGCAAATAGTGGTGCTTTCTATTAACATCTCTGGTATAAGAACCACTGAAGTGGAGAATGAAATAGGAATCAAAAGAAATTAAAGAGTGTGTAAGCAGAAACTCAGTTGTATGTAAGAAAACCCAACTCACCTTTAAAAACGAACTGCTTGTTTTTCTGAGGCCAGTGAATCTTCTCTCCTCCCTTCCCATGCATTTTGAAGACCCTGTTTCCCTGGCTGTGCAGTTGCAAGGTCACTAGACAGATAAACTCAAGTCACAGAACAGGTTTTTCCTTGAAAAGTAAGAAATGATATAATGCATGTCTCAATTGAATAGCTGTCTTTGTTTCTTGCTTCTGTAGTATGATTCCCCCTGCACAAATCTCCCCCGACCCACAAAATGCTTAAAAGGTAACTTAACCCTTTGTTCAGGTCTCAGTCCTTTGGATGTTAATCCAACTGGGTTGGCGCACCTAAATAATTAATAAATATCCTCCTGAATCCCATCGGTCTCTCTGATTCCTTAAAATCCTGCAACCTACAGACTTCTCAACTATTGACTCACACATTCTTTTCTTGCGCACAAGAAGTTCACATGTAAAACTGTGCTTGAAACTATTCTATTTGAAGGGTGTCGCTGTGCCCTAGGATCCAGATAATCCCTTACTTTTTAAATTCTTGCTTTTTTTAATGGCTCACAGTATGATGTTATCAAAAATTAGGCAAATATTCTCATATTTTCTTAATTTTACAAGGGGAGAATTATTGTCCTCATATCATTATATTCTGGAAAGACCACAATGAGCACCTCTGGACCTGATTGATTGTTATTTTGGGGTCCACTGCAGGGCTGTATACTAAGGGACAGTGGTCATTCTGAGTTCACAGAAAAAACCTGACATGAAAGGGGACGTTTTGCTAGATATGCGACCTGGTGAACAGAGTTGAAAAATGAGATCTGCTGATTACATTCTCATCCGGCTTAGGGTCTTGATGGCTCTTTTTAATCAGAGTTTTAAAAGCTGGCCTCATGTCCTGAGTTCAGAAAAACCAAACTTGTTTATTTCCTATAGACTTTTTGGTGGAAAATCTCTTTTCCATGGACTTTTAAACTAATTATTTACAATACATAACCCATGTCTTGTAATAAAGGTGTCAGCCATCTTCAAAATGTGTTTTCACAAATACAGTGTTTTAAGCTGTATTAACTAAAGATATATTCATTTATATTCACTTTGAGTCTCTAGGATAAATATTAGTCTTAAATTGTTACTTCTCATAAAGTCCCAGTGTTTGCTAAATCTAGTGTTTTGCACATAAAAAAATCAATAAACTGTTTAAAATAATATTAGGAAATATTTGTATTTAATTAGATTTTATAATAATGTTTTTATTATTTTTCTTTTTATTTCTTAGATATAGATACTCAAATTTCTACAAACTGAAAAATGTAATGTACTTACTTTAAAATACTACCAGAATAATTGAAGTTGATAGTAAAAAATGAAAAATAAAAGTATGATAATTGCTGAAGCCTTGTGATGGGTATGTATGGTAAATATTAGTGTATAATTCTTGCTATGTTTGCTAAAACTTTTTATTTTTATAACTTTGAAATAAATAATTTAATAATTTTATGGAAACTTTCACATACTGTATATTAGCCATGTTTTGTAATAAAAACAAGTCAAACATCTGCTCACATGTTTTATCAATAAATTTAGGAGTTCAATAATGGATTCAAGTGCTGAAATTGGTTACAAATGAGGGAAAAATGCACAGCTTTCTAATTGGTCTTACACTAAAAGTACCTGCAACTATGGATATGGGTGCCACCAACACACTTTATTTAACATTTTTTCTCTGAGTCAATTTTGGTAAGGGATATTTTAACCTTATGATGACATCATTACAAATTTCTAATAATCTGTGACTCAGAGTGGTCTTCAATAAAGTACCATTATTTAATTCACATTTCTGGCCTGGTAAATCTAACCAGATAATTTCTATCTATTAATACCTTTTACAAACTTAAATTTTTTCTTATAACTATTTGCTATGAACATTTTAATGTTATAACTATATCTTTGTCTTTTCCTCTTAACATGCCTTGAGATGAACAATAAAGGGGTTTGGTTTTTAGAGTCTGTGACTTAGTTCTCCAAAAATCAACAGTAGTACATTTTATTTTTGGCATGTTTCCTTTGGAAACATTTTACTGGGATATGATTTTATAACAAAACCATCACATATTTTAAGTGTACAATTCCAATTTTTTAAAATATACTTACAGACAACGATAATCACAATCTAATTTTGAAATAATTTTATTACTATGGAAAAAGAAATTCAGCCCTTTAGTACTTACTGATTTTATTATCCTGGTCACAGGCAATCATTAATCTGTTTTCACATATAATCCTTGTATTAAAAGTTATTTTAAGTGAAATCATAAATTATCTGCTCATTTGGTTTGGTTTCTTTTAACTTACTTTGATAATTTTGAGGTTTGTTCCTGACATAGCAGGTATCATTACTTCATTTTTTTAAATTTGGCAAATAGTATTTTATTGCATGGACAGAAGCACATATTATTTTTTTCTTTTACTATTTAATGAATATTTTGGTTTTATTCCTTTGGGGCTATTATAAATACTACTGCTTTGATCATTTACATTTGATTCTTTGTGTAGTCATAGGCTTTCATTTCTTTTGAGTACATAACAGAGAGTAAAATTTCTTTTCTTTTTTTTTTTTTTTTGTGAGATGGAGTCTCGCTGTGTCGCCCAGGCTGGAGTGCAGTGGCCGGATCTCAGTTCACTGCAAGCTCCGCCTCCCCGGTTCACGCCATTCTCCTGCCTCAGCCTCTCAAGTAGCTGGGACTACAGGTGCCTGCCACCTCGCCTGGCTAGTTTTTTGTGTTTTTTAGTAGAGACGGGGTTTCACCGTGTTAGCCAGGATGGTCTCGACTTCCTGACCTCGTGATCCGCCCGTCTCGGCCTCCCAAAGTGCTGGGATTACAGGCTTGAGCCACCGCTCCTGGACAGAGAGTAAAATTTCTGAGTCATATGGTGATACTCTTTATAACATTTTGAATAATTGCCAATTTTTTTTTAAAGTGGTTGTTTTTTACATTGCTACATACAGTCTTTGAAGCTTTCATATTTTTGATACCTTTGGCAATTTTTTTTTAAACATTACATTTACTAAGATTCAGGCAATAAGACACAGCATACCAGGCTGGCCACTCAACTTGTTATTGCAAATCTCAGCTTCAATATGAAGCCTTTTTTTTTTCTTAAATCAAAACCCTGCTTTTTACATGCTAAATATCTTGGCAAGTAGGCCATTAAACACAGTAATGAACTTAAGACAGCAAGAGTGAGGAGTTAACAAAAGCTAAACATTGCAGGCTAAACAAAATTCATACAAAAAATAAACTATCACTGGTTACATAAAATTTTCCTGACTGGTTAAAACTTAGTGTTAAACATGCATTTTAGAATATTTAGCTCTCAAGTTCAAAAAGAACCAGCGTCTATTTAAAATAATTCCTCTCCCAAGCCAAAGTGTAATCAAAATTAATTCAAATGACATAACACCTTCTAATGCTAAAAAATATTCATTATTACTGAAGTGTAGGTAAATCTCAGAGCTTTTGGGGCTTTCTCATGCTGCAAATGGCTGTTTCTCTGGTTCATTCAAAGCAGCATATGACAGCATCCAAGGATAACACTAAGCTCAGTAAAGGGCAAGACTGCTGGTAGCCAGCTCTGACCTCCCCGTGAAGCATTGCTACTGTGTCCATAATATAGGATGTGTGAGGATCAAAGGCACACTATTCTGCTAGCTAAAGAGATAGCAAGCCACCCCCCAACCCTAAAAGTTCCTTCCCCTGGTAAATAAAAGTATATGAGGGGAAAAAATTAAAATACACTTATTTACAGAGTAAGGGTTTTTAAATATTAATGTAATCCCTCCTTCAAAAATTTTAACTAGAGTCATCTGGTCATTTCTGATTACATCTTAAAGATACATCTAGATTCAATTTATGTTGGTTTATCCTTAGACACTTCTAGTCAAAAGTATTGATTTTATTCCCAAATATCTTAACCACTAGTATAACCACAGTGTATTATCTCACAGAGTTATCAAGCACTGGAAGAAAAAAAAATAGATGTTCAAGCAGCAGCCAACATTTATGGCCCTTTCACACAGTGACATCTGAGTGGCTACTGAATAGTCCAGGAATAATTCTAAAGACAAGAAAATTCATACATTTTAGTAAGTATGTTGTAGTTTTCACAATTGAAATTTCCTCAGGCATTGCACTTTCTTTATAAGGGAATCCTGATTTTTCTTAACGTTATGGTGAGTCAAGACTTGAACTAGCACACTTCTTTTTCTTCTTCTTACTGTGTTTCTTATGCTTCTTTTTCTTTTTCATGTTTTCTGTTGCTTTTTCTCGTTCTTCACTGTTTTTCTTCTTTTTTGCTCACACCTCCTCAATATACTCTGATTCTGACAAGAACTCAGATGATAAAGGTTTATCTTCAGAATACATCTTTCTCTTTTTGTTGAGTCCTTTAATATCCTTTTCTTTCTCAGTTCCATCTTTTGACTTCTTTTTCTTTTTAAAACTATCCTTACTGTCTGGTTCGGTTTCTGACATGGAGCTTTCAGAATATTTACGTGAACGGTTCTTCTTTTTCTTTCTCCATTTTCCTTGTTTCTTATCCTCATCTTCAGAATCAGAACTGCTGGAAGAATCAGAGCTTGATGAAGAAGAAGATGAATACCTACCAGACTTCTTCTTTTCATTTTTCTTTCTCTGTCTTGTTTTGAATGAGCTCTTACTTCCACTTAATAATTTCTCCCTGTGTTTTTCCAGTTCTTCCTTCCAGTTCTCATTCATTTTTTCTTCAAATTCAGCCAAAGCCTTGGAGCCTTTCTTTTTCTTTTCTAGTCGCTCTTTTACTTCTTCCCAGGTAGGCCTTGGTCAATTCAGATAACACTGTATTGTTGGCCCTGAAGACTGGACTGGACCCTTTGATCTTGCCATTGCTATTGGGTTCATATAGGCCACCCGATTGTCCTGCTTCCCCATGGTGCTGTATTGAGTGCACAGTCGCAAGCCTGGCAATCTTTTTTATTGTCTCTTTGTTACAGCTATTTTAGTAAGTATCTCATTGAGCATTTGATTTGCATTTCTCTACATTAATATGTTGCATATTTAAAATTTATTGACAATTTTTGCTTTTTATTTGTAGAAATTTTAAATTCAAGTTCTTTGCATATTTTTAAAGTGTCAATTTTCTATTTATTATTGACCTATAAGACTTTATAGATTTGAGCAACATGGCTGAATAGACACACCAAGGTGGAACAGCTACCACCAAGGGAACAGGATGATTGGCACATGCTTAACAGAGGGCAGGTACTGAGAGGGGATGGAGGAAAGGCACAAAAGCTGAACTGAAGGTTCGGAATCTGGGAACCCTGCACAGGGCTAAAGCACAGTGGAACTCATTTCTGGCCCCCAGTGACTGTGAGAAAACAGGTGAGTTTAACTGGCAAGAAGCTACCTGCTTTCCCCACTGGCCTCTGGAATCCCAGTGGCAGAGACCCCTGACCACCATGAAAAATGAGTTGAAAGGAAGAGCTGCTTAGAGAAGTGATAGGGGCAGCACACCAGCCAGTGCAGAGCCCAGAGGGTTTGGTGTGGGAGCATCTGTAGTGAAGCATGTCCAGGGATGTCCATACCCATATGCTTAACTTGCTCCCATAAGAGACGTTAGCCCTAGGGGAAATTTTGGACATAAATTCTGCAGGGTGGTCTGGCCCATCAGATGGGGCTGTTTTGACCTGAGCACCCCTTGGTCTGCTGGCCTTTCCTGTGGCTCCAATTTGGTCATGCCTGCTTGCAGTGCAGCCTTGGGTGCCCTAGTGGCCTATGTCATAGCTCCTGACCTGGCAGATCCTGCCTCACCAGTAGACAAGTCCAGTGGGGTGGCCCCATCCAGGCATCAGCCTGCCTGCTGCCTCTCCTCACTGTAGTTTCCCCCCAAGGACCATGGCCACCCCACACATCACTGTGCTGGTGTGTGTGTGTGTGTGCGCGCGCGCACGCATGGAAGGATCTTGTCTTCCTTGCCTGTCAGTGCACATGTGCACATGCATTCTGCCTTGGCACTGCTGTTGGTAGGAGTGTACTCCAGGCCCCCATCCCTGCTATACCACCTTTGCAGTCAGAGCCTTGGTGTACACAGAGCCCACTAGCCCCACGACAACCAGCACCCTGCCCTTTTGCCAACACTGCCATTTGAGTACAACTAAGCACAAAGAACAGCAGACCCTCCTCAGCCCTGAGCAGCATACTCTCCTCAGCTCTAAGCAGCAGATTCTCTTCAGCCCTGAGCAGCCACGTTCACCTGCATGAATACACATAAAGCCACTTGACTGAGTAAACTTTATACCACAATTCAACAATTAAGGTCAGCAAATAGAATAAAAGAAGAAATCCAAAAGTCAACAACTTCAAAGATTAAAGAAATATCACCCCATAAAGGTAAAAAAGAACAAACACAAAAATTCTGACAACTCAAAAGCCAGAGTTCCTTTCTTCCTCCAAATGGCCACACTACATCTCCAGCAAGGTTCTAAACCAGTCCAAGATGGCTAAAATGACAGAAGTAGAATTCAGAATATGGGTAGAAATAAAGATAATTAAAATGCAGAAGTACCTTGAGACTCAATTCAAAAAAGTTAAGAATCTTTTCTTAACTTTTAAATAAATAATAATACAGGACCGGGCAGAAAAAATAGCCAGTATTAAGAGCATAACTAACCTGAAAACTGATAAAACACAGTAAATTTTTTAATAATAAATTCACAAGTATTAATAGCAGAATAGACAAAGCTAAGAAATAATCTCAGAGTTTGAAGAGTGGCTATTTGAAATAAGACATTCAGACAAAAATAAAGAAAAAAGAAAAATGAAAACCCTCAAACCTCTGAGAAATATAAGATTATGTAAAGAGACCAAATGAATGACCCACTGGTGTCCATGAAAGAGAAGCGGAGAAGGGAAGCAATTTGAAAAACATGTTTTAGGATATCATTCATGAGAACTTCCCCAAGAGAGGCCAGCATTCAAATTCAGGACATGCAGAGAATTCTAGTAAGATATTCCACAAGAAAATAATCACCAAGACACATAATTATCAGATTCTTCAAGCCTGAAATAAAAGAAAAAATGTTAAAGGCAGCTAGAGAGGAAGGTCAGGTCAACCACAAAGGAAAGATCACCAATGTAAAAGTAGACCACTTAGCAGAAATCCTACAAGCCAGAAGAGACCAATACCAATATTTAACATCCTTGAAGAAAATAAATTCCAATCAAGAATTTCACAGTTGCCCAAGCTAAGCTTCATAAGTAAAGGAGAAATAAAATCCTTTTTAAACAGGCAAATTCTGAGGAAATTCATTACTATAAGACATGCCTTACAAAAGCTTCCAAAGAAAGCACTAAATATAGAAATAAAAAACCATTATTAACCACCAAAAAGCGCACTGAAGCACACAGACCAGTGACACACAAGCAAGTCTGCATAATAACAAGCTACCATTATAATGACAGGATCAAATGCACACATATCCATACTGATTATGAATGTAAATGGGCTGAAATTTCCAATTAAAAGGCACAGAGTGGTAAACTGGATAAAGAACAAAGACCCAATGATATGCTGTCATCAAGACTCATTTCACATGCAATAACTTTCATAGGCTCAAAATTAAGGGATAAAAAAAATCTACCAACCAAATGGAAAACAGAAAAAAAGAACAGGTTGCAACCCTAATGTTAGAACAAACAGACTTTAAACCAACAAATATTTAAAAAGACAAAAAAGGCATTACAAAATGGTTAAGGTTTAAATTCAACAAGAATATATATATATTCATATATATATTAAAATATATACACACCCAACACAGGAGCACCCAAATTCATAAAGCAAGTTCTTAGAGGTCTTCAAAAAGACTTAGAGTCCCACACAATAATAGTGACAGACTTCAACAAACCATTTACAATATTAGATTATTAAGGCAGAAAATTAATTAAGATATTCAGGATCTGAATGCACCACTGGATTAAATGGATGTAATAGACACCTACAGAACTCTTCACCAAAGCAATATATACATTCTCATTGCCACAGGGCACATACTCTAAAATCAACCACATATTCCGACATAAAACAATCCTCAGTAAATATAAAAGAATTCAGATTATGACAACCACTCTCCCAGACCACAGTACAATAAAATTGGAGGTAAAGGTTGAGAAAACCAAGACTCAATACCACAAGATTACATAAAAATTAAATAACTAACTCCTGAATAACTTTTGGGTAAATAATGAAATTACGGCATCAACCAAAAGTTACTTGAAACTTTTGAGAACAAACACAAAACATACCAGGATCCCTGAGACACAACTAAGTCAGCGCTGAGAGAAAAATTGATGGTGCTGAACAACCACCACAAAAAGTTATAAATATCTCAATTTAGCCACTCAACATCACAACTGAAAGATCTAGAGAATGAAAAACTAGCCAACTCCAAATCTAGCAGAAGAAAGAAATAAGCAAAATCAGAACTAAACTGAAAGAGATTAGAACACACAAAAAATCTAAAAGATTAATGAATCCAAGAGTAGGTTTTTTAAAAAGCTGGACTACTAGCTAGACTAATAAAGAAGAAAAAAGAGAAGATTCAAATAAAAACAATCAGAAACAACAAAAGGGATATTACCACTGACTTCTCAGAAATTCAAATAAGCATCAGAGAATATTATGAACAGTTTTATGCAAAAAAAATTGAACACCTAGAGGAAATAAATAAATTCCTGTACATATACACCTTTCCAAGACTGAACCAGGAAGAAATTGAATCCCTGAACAGACCAATAACAAGCTCCAAAATTGAATCAGTAATAAATAGGCTACCAATTTTAAAAAGCCCAGGAACAGATGAATTCACAGCCAAACTCTACCAGATATACAAAGAAGAATTTGGTACCATTCCTACTGAAACTGCACAAAATTTGAGAATGAAAGTCTCCTTCCTTACTCATCCTATGAGGCCAACATCATTCTGATATCAAAACCTGGAAGATACACAACAAAAAGGAAAATGTCTTATCTTTGATGAACATCGATGCAGAAATTCTCAATAAAATACTGGCAAACCAAATACAGCAGCACATCAAAAAGCCTATCATGTAGGGTTTTTCCCTGGGGTGCAAGGTTGGTTCAACATATGCAAATCAATAAATGTGATTCATAATACAAAGAGAACTAAAGACAAAAACCTCATGATTATCGCAATAGATGCAGAAAAGGCTTCTCTTAAAATTTAAAATTACTTTATGTTAAAACTCTCCATATACTAGGCATTGAGGAAACATGCCTTGAAATAATAAAAGTAGTCTATGACAAACACACAGCCAACATCATACTGAATGGACAAAACTGGAAGCATTTCCCTTGGAAACTGGCACAAGACAAAGATGTCCTCTCTCACCACTCCTATTCAACATAGTATTGAAAGTCCTGGCCAGAACAATCACAAAAGAGGAAAAAAAAGGCACATCCAAATAAGAAGAGAGGAAATAAAACCACCCATTTGCAGATTGTTTTAGTCAGTATTCTGTGTTTATGGAATGGAAGAATCAATATAAAAATGTTCATGCTACACAAAGCAAGCTATGGAATCAATCCAATTTCTGTGAAAATAGTATTGACATTCCTCACACAAATAGAAAGAGCAGGTCTAAAAAACAGTCCTAAATTTATATAAAGTCGTAAAAGACCTAGAATGGCCAAAGCTATCGTGAGCAAAAGAATAAAACTGGAGGAATCTCATTACCTAACATAAAATTATACTACAGATCTATAGTAACCAAAACAGCATAGTACCGGCATAAAAACAGAAACACAGACAAATGGAACAGAGTACAGAACCCAGAAACAAATCCATACATCTACAGTGAACTCATTTTTTACATAGGCACCAAGACAATACATTAAGAAATAAAATCTCTTCAATAAACGGTGCTGGTAAATCTGCATATATGCAGAAGAATAAAACTAGACCCCTATCTTTTGCCACATGCAAAAATCAAATCAAAATGGATGAAATGTTTAAATGGAATACCACAAACTATAAAACTTATGAAAGAAAACATTGGGGAAACTCTAAAAAATCTTGGATTAACAAATATTTCTTGACTGATACCTCACAAGCACAGGCAACCAAAGTAAAATGGAAAATTGGGATCACACTGAGTTAAAAGAAACTTTTGCACAGCACAGGAAACAATCAACAGAGTGAAAAAACAACGCACAGAATGAAAGAAAATATTTTCCAACTACCTATCTGAAAATGGATTTGTAACCAACATAAAGAAAGAGCTCATATAACTCTATAGAAAAGAAAATCTAAAAATCTTATTTTAAAAATAGGCAAAATATGTAAATAGACATTACTCAAAAAAATACTAATGACAAATAGGTATATACCCAAAAGAGAGAAAAATCTGTGTATCAAAGTGATAGCTGTGCTCCTGTGTTTATTGCAGCACTATTCACAATAGCCAAGGTTTGGAAGTAACATAAGTGTTTATCTTAGAAGAATAAACAAAAAAGTGGTTCATATACACAATGTGGTACTATTCAGACATAAAAAAAGAATGAGATCCTGTCATTTGCAACAAAGTGGATTAAAATGAAGGTCATTGTATTAAGTGAAATAAGCCAGGCATAGAAAGACAAACTTCACATGTTCTCACTTATTTGTTAAAGCTAAAAATTAAAAAAATAAAATTAATGGAGATAGAGAGTAGAATGATGATTACCAGAGGCTGAGAAAAGTAGTAGAAGATTGGAGGTGGGGAGGTGGAAATGGTTAATGGGTACAAAAGTATAGTTACGAAGAATGAATCAGTTCTATTTAGAAAGAATGAATCAGTTCTAGTATTTGATAGCACAACAAGGTGACTCTAGTCAATAATAATTTAACTGTGCATTTTAAAATAACAGAAATACACTGGGCGCTGTGGCTCACGCCTCTAATCCCAGCACTTTAGAAGGCCGAGGCGGGCTGATCACGAGGTCAGGAGATCGAGACCATCCTGGCTAACGCAGTGAAACCCCATCTCTACTAAAATAATAGAAAAAGAAATTAGCTGGCCGTGGTGGTGGACACCTGTAGTGCCAGCTACTAGGGAGGTAGAGGCAGGAGAATGGTGTGAACCCAGGAGGCAGAGCTTGCAGTGAGCCAAGATCGTGCCACTGCACTCCAGCATGGATGACAGAGTGAGACTCCATCCCAAACAAACAGCCAACCAACAAACAAACAAGCAAAAAAACAGAAATAGTATAATTGGGTTATTTGAAATCCAAAAGTAAATGCTTGAGGTGATGGATACCCCATTAACACTGACGTAATTATTATACATTGTATGCCTGTATGGAAATATTCCACGTACTTCATAAAGGTATGCACCTATTATGCACCCACAAAACTAAAATTTAAAAATTAGGATATATTTTAAGACAACAAATACTATTACTAGGGATAATGACAGATTATAATTACAACGGTAAATTCATGAGAAAAATAAATTATTAACATATATGAATGTAACAAAAGGGCACAGAAATACATAAAGCAAAACTGACAGAAATAGAGGTAGAAATAGTTGCAACAATAATAGTTGCAGGCTTCACCTCCCTACCTACACTATTCAGTAGAAGAACTAGCCAGAAGAGAAACAAGGAAATAGAAGACATGAATAACCTTATAAGCCAAATAAAACTAGATATATGCAGAACTCTTCACCCCAAATCAGAATATATATTCTTCCCAAATGCACATAGAACATTCTCTAGAATAGACAATATACTGCATCATAAAGCAAACATCAATAAAATTGAAAGATTGAAATAATACAATGAATGTTTTGTAATCAAAAAAGAGAAAATTAGAGACTAATAAAGCAAGAAATTTGGAAATGCGAACATGTGAACATTAAATGACACACTCCTAAATAATTAATGAATAAAAAAATTAACAAATAGGGTCAGAAAATATTTTGAGATAAATAGAAATTTAGACAAAACATAAAATTTATGAGACTTAGTAAAAGCTGAGAACTGAGGGAAACAGAAGAATTACTTTATAAAAAGCAAAGAAATCTTAAATTAATAGCTTCATAGTTATTGAAGTATTTAAATGAAAATGAACTACCCAGTTCACAAGAGGCAAAGACTTTCAGTGGGGTCAAAAGATAGTCATGCTGACAATTGCTAGGAGGAAATACTTGGAGACAAGAGACTGAGAATTAGGATTGTGATAGTACTCCTTGAAATCTAGAAAAAAATGGGGATGTTCTGGGCTGGATAGATACTCAGGAAAAACTCTAAAAACCCTAAGTTCCCACCTCTGTCTTTTAAACTCTGCAGAAGCAGAAAGTATAGGAAAAAGCAGAGTTAGAAATTTATGGCTGATTGGCAAAGGCACACCCCAACACACACATACAGATTCCAGATGAAGGGATCAGAAGATTTATATTTTGAGAGGGCTAAAATACCTAGAGTCTTGCTGTCCAATTAAGGTTTAGTGAAACTATATTGCAGATTTGCATTGCTCACTTCTTAAAGTAATCTAGTAAAGTTTGATTTTGCCATTTGAATCCTCTGATAAAAGAAGGCAGCCTCTACCTTGAGGTACTTTTTGGGATGTTGGAGTTATGGCCACCATGATATCACTATTGGTTTCACTAATTCGTAAGTCAACGATGAGCTTGTTACAGAATTTCTGTGAAACTGAATTCTGACCCCTATGGGAGCTCTTTAGCTTGATCTTTCTGTTTTGAGATGGGTTGATTTGAACTCTGTGAAAGACCTCAGAAAGTCACTTGGTAAATAGAAATAACATATTCTAGAAGGAAATTAGACTAAAATAGAAACAGCACTGAAGTAAAAATTAAAATTCATATTTGGTAGAAATTTTATGCCACCCACCACTATCTCAAGCAAGCCTTCTGCCTCTATGGGACTCCCCAATTCACTGAATATTTCCTAAATATCTGTTCCTGGTTCACTAATGAGCCAGGGAAGATAGCACCTCACAGTGTTCACTGGGCTGCTGTGGGTGGTTGATCTCATTGCCAGTCAATGAAGAACCTGAATCAGGGGTGGTTACTTCACTTAATTGTCAGAACTGAGAGTTCTGTGTCGTTGCCACATTCTATGTGTTTAGGCTTCCACGTTGAAAACAATAAGCTGTCTCATTAAGAACATCTTTGGGGCTGCAAACTGAAATTTATCTTAGCTGTTGATCTAATTGTCAGGTCATTCAGTTAGAAGTTCACAATTAGGGTTACATCTCTGAAGACATAAACCACAATCAAGCTTAAATCCATGTCTACTGCAGAGGTTCATCACTGCATGCCAAGTTGGTGGTTCTTTGTGAAAGGTGATCTATGTGTCTCGTGGTTGGGGAAGTCCTAGACCATTTCTGGCACAATGACTTCCTTAGACTTTTGACCCATGACTTGAAGTATTGGTCATTACTGTTGACACCTTCAGCATAAAGATCAGCTGCCTCCAGCCACATTATGTGTTTCTTGAAGCTAATCCATGTCATCTTTTAGGTTCTTGAGATCACTTAAATTCTTTTTTTTGGGGGGGGGGAGTTTTTATCACCAAATCTGTTAAAAGGAGCCAGCAGTCTGATTTTAACTTATTTTCCTGATCTGGGTCCACACCTTTTTGTTAGGTAATGCGTTAATTAAATGGTTTATTAGTCACCTTCTTTTGTCCCAAAGCAGATTATCTCCTGTTGACTGCCTCTAAGGTATAGATAACATTGTTATTGAGTAAAAGGAGCTTACTTCTTGAAGTGCTAGAAATTAATACTATGACACCAGGTTTTTAAGAGAAAACAATTTTGTCTCTCTGTGTTGGCTTTATGGTAATAATATGATTAGAAAAGACTTATGGGGTGAATTCTGAGGTTAGTAGGTGATTGGTGGAAGGAAAGGGAAAGTCTGGAAAGTTCTCAGGCAACAGGACTGATCTCTTCTTGCCTCCTCATGGATCTCATGTGCAAACTGACGTGGAGTTGCAATAATACATGTAGTGAAAATTTAGGATGTGACTTCAGTAAGGTCATTACTGCAGAAACACCATTTGACCATATTGATTCCACCAATTTAAGCCAGTTTATTCATCTCATGAGTGGAAGGAGTTTCAGTGTTTTGGCAAGTTGAGGTTTTTTTGTTTTTTTTTCTTGTCTGTTGTCCTGCAAACTCAAGACTTTCTGTTAGATACTGGCTTTCTTTTAACTCTGTAGAACAGTTGCAAAATGATTGGGGCTGTAGGAATCTATTTTCCAAATTTGAGGTTCCACACTGACATCCTGGGCAAGATGTGTTTTCTCCTAACTGCAACCCCCAGTCAGCCTGGTTTGTATGCTTTCTGAGTAGCAGCCCAGTCAAAAAAGGGGGCTATGGAGCTCCAACTTAGTTCTGATTTTGTTGTATATAAACATTTTTGTCTCTATTACAACTGGCTCTACTACATAAAATGTCTAGAATAAAATAGGAGGGGATTAGATAAAAATAAAATTATAAGTATTGGAATGGATCACATTAATTCTGAGGATATAGAGGGGGAGCAACAACCTGAAACCTGGGGAGAGAAGACTTAGACCTCAGGAGCTATGGGAAATGAATAGGCATGAATAACCTCTTTTCTTTCTGAATTACCCCTGGCACACTCCAGAAAAGGGTCTGGCAATAATTTTGGGACAGGATGAGGGTAGAATTAGTTAGACCACATGGAAGGGAAAAGACTGGGTTTATTTTTTTCATTCAGTCCCCCTATCACCCTTAAGAATAGTTTGGGCTGGGTACAGTGGCTCATACCAGCAATCCCAGCACTTTGGGAGGCCAAGGCTGGTGGATCATGAGGTCTGGAGACCAAGACCATCTGGCCAACATGGAGAAACCCCATCTCTACTAAAAATACAAAAATTAGCTAGGCGAGGTGGCATGTGCCTGTAGTCCCAGCTACTTGGGAGGCTGAGGCAGGAGAATCGCTTGAACCTGGGGGGCGAAGGTTGCAGTGAGCTGAGATCATGCTGCTGCACTCCATCGGGGATGACAGAGCAAGACTTCATCACAAAAAAAAAAAAAAAAAAAAAAAAGGATCCTTTGGAATTATCCCATTTCTCTACAATGTAGTAATGAAATTCTAGTAAGGAGCATGCATTCTCAGTGCCCAGGTGTCCGAGGCGACAGTTGAGTTGCTTCAGGAAACAAACAAACAAACAAAAAAACCAAAAAACAAAAACCAAAAACAAACAAAAAAAAACTATTGCTTTTTTTTTTCTAAAAAATTCAATACCCTATGTTAGTATAAGCTGGATCTACAAAGCATTGAATTCATCTTTTATTTTCTCTATGGGCAGTGGCTTCTCCTGTTTTTCTACCATTTAGAGATAAATCTGTATTTGTCAGTATTTACATAAATCAGAGACATAAATCACGTAAGAACCCTAGACACGGCCTCCAGGATAATGTGGCTCTTGCCCATTTCTCTTCTCAATTATGTTGTCAGAGAGAAATACCTGAGATGAAATCTCTCAGGAATAGTTAGAACATTACACTTCTAGAGAAACTGGTGAGACAGAGCAGGACTCACAGTGAGAATTAAAGCTTCTTCTCAATCTTCCAGTGTATCTGTTTGTGGTAGATGAATTCGGAAAAGATTCCAGAACCAGGAAATTGCTATTTAAGAGAATAGAATCTCTGCAGATCGGAGTACTAGGTCACATGTTTATTAGTCACCTTGTTTGGTCAAATTCTCAGTGCTTAGCCTCTGATAGGGCTTAAGAGTACTGCATGCCTGTGAAAACCTCTAATTCTATTTGAAAGATGAAGCTCTGGCTCTGGGAGAAGTCTCTTATCTGACAGAACATCATGCTTCCGTGGGTGTCAGATTCTGTGCCCTTCCTCAGCAGACATCACGGACTCAATAATTATTTAAGAATCATGCATAAATAGGCCTTCTTTATTATGAATTTCTTAAATAATAAAACAGAGAAAACATATTTATCCACGTTCAAATTGAGTAACAGTGTGAGAAACTTCACAGGAAATGTCATAGAAGGAAACTCTTGGGCTCTGTCCGTCCCCAGAAAATTTGGGCACAACCTGTTATAATTAGTCTTATCAGAACTTGATTTTTTTTTTCTATATATATTTACCTTTAATTGGACCTTAATTTTGTAATGGGCTTTATTTTTTATTTTTATTTTTTTTACTGAAGTTTTCTTTTTTTATTATACTTTAAGTTCTAGGGTACATGTGCACAACGTGCACGTTTGTTACATATGTATACATGTGCCATATTAGTGTGCTGCACCCATTAACTCGTCATTTACATTAGTTATATCTGCTAATGCTATCCCTCTCCCCACTCCCGACCCCAAGACAGGCCCTGGTGTGTGATGTTCTCCTTCCTGTGCCCACGTGTTCTCATTGTTCAATTCCCACCTTTGAGTGAGAACATGCGGTGTTTGGTTTTCTTGTCCTTGCAATAGTTTGCTGAGAATGATGGTTTCCAGCTTCGTCCATGTCCCTACAAAGGACACGAACTCATCCTTTTTTATGGCTGCATAGTATTCCATGGTGCACATGTGCCACATTTTCTTAATCCAGTTTATCATTGATGGACATTTGGGTTGGTTCCAAGTCTTTGCTATTGTGAATAGTGCCGCAATAAACATACCTGTGCATGTGTCTTTATAGTGCATGATTTATAATCCTTTGTGTATATACCCAGGAATGGGATGGCTGGGTCAAATGGTATTTCTAGTTCTAGATCCTTGAGGAACTGCCACGCTGTCTTCCACAATGGTTGAAATGGTTTACAGTCCCACCAACAATGTTAAAATATTCCTATATCTGCACATACTCTCCAGCACCTGTTGTTTCCTGACTTTTTAATGATCGCCATTCTAACTGGTGTGAGATGGTATCTCCTTGTGGTTTTGATTTGTATTTCTCTGATGACCAGTGATGATGAGAATTTTCTCATATGTCTCTTGGCTGCATAAATATCTTCTTTTGAGAAGTATATGTTCATATCTTTTGCCCACTTTTTGATGAGATTTTTTTTTTCTTGTAAATTTGTTTGAGTTCTCTGTAGATACTGGATATTAGCCCTTTGTCAGATGAGTAGATTGCAAAAATTTTCTCCTATTCTGTAGGTTGTCTGTTCACTCTGATGGTAGTTTCTTCTGCTGTGCAGAAGCTCTTTAGTTTAGTTAGATCCCATTTGTCAAATTTGGCTTTTGTTGCCATTGCCTTTGATGTTTTAGACATGAAGACCTTGTCCATGCCTATGTCCTGAATGGTATTACCTAGGTTTTCTTCTAGGGGTTTTATGATATTAGGTCTAACATTTAAGTCTCTAATCCATCTTGAATTAATTTTTGTATAAGGAGTAACAAAAGAAAACAGTTTCAGTTTTCTGCATATGGCTAGCCAGTTTTCACAGCACCATTTATTAAATAGGGAATCCTTTCCCAGTTTCTTGTTTTTGTGACGTGTGTCAAAGATCAGAGGGCTGTAAATGTGTGGTATTATTTCTGAGGGCTCTGTTCTGTTCCATTGATCTATATCTCTGTTTTGATACAAGTACCATGCTGTTTTGGTTACTGTAGCCTTGTAGTATACTTTGAAGTCAGGTAGTGTGATGCCGCCAGCTTTGTTCTTTTGGTTTAGGATTGTCTTGGCAATACGGGCCTTTTTTTGGTTCCATATGAAGTTTAAAGTAGTTTTTTCCAATTCTGTGAAGAAAGTCATTGGTTGCTTGATGGGGATGGCTTTGAATCTGTAAATTACCTTGGGCAGTGTGGCCATTTTCATGATATAGATTCTTCCTATCCATGAGCATAGAATGTTTTTCCATTTGTTTGTGTCCTCTTATTTCATTGAGCAGTGGTTTGTAGTTCTCCTTAAAGAGGTCCTTCACATCCCTTGTAAGTTGGATTCCTAGGTATTCTATTCTCTTTCAAGCAATAGTGAATGGGAGTTCACTCATGATTTGGCTCTCTCTTTGTCTGTTACTGGTGTATAAGAAAGCTTGTGATTTTTGCACATTTATTTTGTATCCTGAGACTTTGCTGAAGTTGCTTGTCAGCTTTAGGAGATTTTGGGCTGAGACGATGGGGTTTTGTAAATATACAATCATGTCATCTGCAAACAGGGCAATTTCACTCCCTCTTTTGCTAATCGAATACCCTTTATTTCTTTCTCCTGTCTGTTTGCCCTGGTCAGAACTTCCAACCCATTGTTAAATAGGAGTGGTGAGAGAGGGCATACAGGTCTTGTGCCAGTTTTCAAAGGGAATACTTCCAGTTTTTGCCCATTCAGTTTGATATTGGCTGTGGGTTTGTCATAAATAACTCTCATTATTTTGAGAACATCCCATCAATACCTAATGTATTGAGAGTTTCTAGCATGAAGGGCTGCTGAATTCTGTTGAAGGCCTTTTCTACATGTATTGAGATAATCATGTGGTTTTTGTCTTTCATTATGTTTATATGCTGGATTACAATTATTGATTTGTGTATGATGAACCAGCCTTGCATCCCAGGGATGAAGCCCACTTGACCATGGTAGACAAGCTTTTTGATGTGCTGTTGGATTCGGTTTGCTAGTATTTTATTGAGGATTTCTGTGTCCATGGTCATCAGGGATATTGGCCTAAAATTCTCTTTTGTGTGTGTGTGTCTCTGCCAGGCTTTGGTATCAGGATGATGTTGACCTCATAAAATGAGTTAGGGAGGATTCCCTCTTTTTTTATTGATTGGAATAGTTTCAAAAGGAATGGTACCAGCTCCTCTTTGTACCTCTGGTAGGATTCAACTGAGAATCCGTCTGGTCCTGGACTTTTTTTGGTTGGTAGGCTATTAATTATTGCCTCAATTTCAGAGCCTGCTGTTGGTCTATTCAGGGATTCAACTTCTTCCTGATTTAGTCTTGGGAGAGGGTATGTGTCCAGGAATTTATCCATTTCTTCTAGCTTTTCTAGTTTATTTGCATAGAGGTGTTTATAGTATTCTCTGATGGTAGTTTGTGTTTCTGTGGGATCAGTGGTGATAGCCCCTTTATCACTTATGATTGCTTTCATTTGATTCTTCTCTCTTTTCTTCTTTATTAGTCTTGCTAGCAGTCTATAAATTTTGTTGATCTTTTCAAAAAACAAGCCGTTGTATTCATTGATTTTTTTTTGAAGGTTTTTTTGTGTCTCTATCTCCTTCGGTTTTGCTCTGATCTTAGTTATTTCTTGCCTTCTGCTAGCTTTTAAATGTGTTTGCTCTTGCTTCTCTAGTTCTTTTAATTGTGATGTTAGGTGTCAATTTTAGATCTTTCCTGTGTTCTCTTGTGGGCATTTAGTGCTAAAAATTTCCATCTACACACTGCTTTGAATGTGTCCCAGAGATTCTGGTATGCAGTGTCTTTGTTCTCATTGATTTCAAAGAACATCTTTATTTCTGCCTTCATTTCGTTATGTACCCAGTAGTCATTCAGGAGCAGGTTGTTCAGTTTCCATGTAGTGGAGAGGTTTTGATTGAGTTTCTTAATCCTGAGTTCTAGTTTGCACTGTGGTCTGAGAGACAGTTTGTTATAATTTCTGTTCTTTTACATTTGCTGAGGAGTGCTTTACTTCCAACTATGTGGTCAATTTTGGAATAAGTGTGATGTGGTGCAGAGAAGAATGTATATTCTGTTGATTTGGGGTGGAGAGTTCTGTAGATGTCTATTAGGTCTACTTGTTGAAGAGCTGAGTTCAATTCCTGGGTACCCTTGTTAACTTTCTGCCTCGTTGATCTGTGTAATGTTGATAGTACGGTGTTAAAGTCTCCCACGTATTGTGTGGGTGTCTAAGTCTCTTTGTATGTCTCTAAGGGTTTGCTTTATGAATCTGAGTGCTCCTGTATTGGGTACATATACAGTTAGGATGCTTAGCTCTTCTTGTTGAATTGATCCCTTTACCATTACGTAATGGTCTTCTTTGTCTCTTTTGATTTTTGTTGGTTTAAAGTCTGTTATATCAGAGACTAGGATTGCAACCCCTGCCTTTTTTTGTTTTCCGTTTGCTTGGTAGATCTTCCTCCATCCCTTTATTTTGAGTCTATGTGTGTCTCTGCATGTGAGATGGGTCTCCTGAATACAGCAAACTGATGGGTCTTGATGCTTTATCCAATTTGCCAGTCTGTGTCTTTTAATTGGAACATTTAGCCCATTGACATTTAAGGTTAATATTGTTATGTGTGAATTTGATCCTGTCATTATGGTGTTAGTTGGTTATTTTGCTCATTAGCTGATGCAGTTTCTTCCTAGTATTGATGGTCTTTACAATTTGGCATGTTTTTACAGTGGCTGGTACCGGTTGTTCCTTTCCATGTTTAGTGCTTCCTTCAGGATCTCTTGTAGGGCAGGCCTGGTGGTGACAACATCTCAGCATTTGCCTGTCTGTAAAGGATTTTATTTCTCCTTCACTGATGAAACTTAGCTTGGCTGGATATGAAATTCTGGGTTTAAAATTCTTTTCTTTAAGAATGTGGAACATTGGCCCCCACTCTCTTCTGGCTTGGAGAGTTTCAGCTGAGAGATCCACTGTTAGTCTGATGGGCTCTCTTTGTGGGTAACCTGACGTTTCCCTCTAGCTGCCCTTAACATTTTTTCCTTCATTTCAACTTTGGTGAATCTGACAATTATGTGTCTTGGAGTTGCTCTTCTCAAGGGGGAATCTTTATGGTGTTCTCTGCATTTCCTAAATTTGAATGTTGGCCTGCCTTGCAGGTTTGGGGAAGTTCTCCTGGATAATATCCTGCAGAGTGTTTTCTAACTTGTTTCCTGTCTCCCTGTCACATTCAATTACAGCAATCAGGCATAGATTTGGTGTTTTCACATAGTCCCATTTTTTCTTGGAGGCTTTGTTCATTTCTTTTTCCTCTTTTTTCTCTAAACTTCCCTTCTCACTTCATTTCATTCATTTGGTCTTCAATCACTGATATCCTTTCTTCCAGTTCATCGAATTGGCTACTGAAGCTTGTGCATTCATGACGTAGGTCTCATGCCACGGTTTTCAGCTCCATCAGGTCATTTAAGGACTTCTCTACACTGATTATTCTAGTTAGCCATTCGTCTATCTTTTTACTATGTTTTTAGCTTATTTGCAATGGGTTTGAACGTCCTCCTTTAGTTTGGAAAACTTTGATCATCTGAAGCCTTCTTCTCTCAACTCGTCAAAGTCATTCTCCATCCAACTTTGTTCCATTGGTGGCGAGGATCTGTGTTCCTTTGGAGGGGGAGAGGTGATCTGATTTTTAGAATTTTCAGCTTTTCTGCTGTTTTTTTCCGCATCCTTGTGGTTTTATCTACCTTTGGTCTTTGATGATTGTGATGTAAGATGTGGTTTTACATGTGGTGTGGATATCCTTTCTGCTTGTTAGTTTTCCTTCTAACAGTCAGGACCCTGAGCTGCAGGTCTGTTGGCATTTGCTGAATGTCCACTCCAGAACCTGTTTGCCTGGGTATCAGTAGTGGACGCTGCAGAACAGCCAAAATTGCTGAACAGCAGATGTTGCTGCCTGATCACTCCTCTGGAACTTCATCTCAGAGGGGTACCTGGCCCTGTGAGGTGTCAGTCTTCCCCTACTGGGGGGTGCCTCCCAGTTAGGCTACTCGGGCATCAAGGACCCACTTGAGGAGGCAGTCTGTCCGTTCTCAGATCTCAAACTCCATGCTGGGAGAACTGCTACTCTCTTCAAAGCTGTCAGACAGGGACATTTAAGTCTGCAAAGGTTTCTGCTGCCTTTTGTTCAGCTATGCCCTGCTCCCAGAGGTGGGGTCTAGAGAGGCAGGCAGGCCTCATTGAGCTGTGGTGGGCTCCACCCAGTTCGAGAGCTGCCAGAGCTTCCGAGCTGCTTTGTTTGCCTACTCAAACCTCAGCAATGGTGGGCGCCCCTCCCTCAGCGTCGCTGTCACCTTGCAGTTTGATCTCAGATTGCTATGCTAGCAATGAGCCAGGCTCTGAGGGCATGGGACCCTCTGAGCCAGGCGTTGGATATAATCTCATGGTGTGCCATTTGCTAAGACCGTTGGAAAAGCGCAGTATTAGGGTGGGAGTGATCCAATTTTCCAGGTGCCATCTGTCACAGCTTCCCTTGGCTAGGAAAGGGAATTCCCTGACCCGTTGCACTTCCTGGGTGAGGCGATGCCTCACCCTGCTTTGGCTTCTGCTCGGTGGGCTGCACCCACTGTCCTGCACCCACTGTCTGACAAGCCCCAGTGAGATGAACCCGGTACTTCAGTTGGAAATGCAGAAGTCACCCGTCTTCTGTGTTGCTCAGGCTGGGAGCTATAGACTGGAGCTTTTCCTATTCGGCCATCTTGGAACTGCTCTTATGTGTTTTAAAGGATAAACTTTTTTTTTTTTTTTTTTTGAGATGGAATTCGCTCTGTCATCTAGGCTGGAGTGCACAAATGTGATCTTGGCTCACCACAAGCTCTGCCTCCTGGGTTCACACCATTCTCCTGCCTCAGCCTCCTGAGTAGCTGGGACTACAAGCACCTGCCACCATGCCCAGCAAATTTTTTGTAGTTTTAGTAGAGACTGGGTTTCACCATGTTAACCAGCATGATCTAGATCTCCCGACCTCATGATCCACCTGCCTTTGCCTCCCAAAGTGCTGGGATTACAGGCATGAGCCACTGCACCTGGCCAAGGACAAACCATTTTCTAACCTTTGTGATAAAAACCTAAAATTCCCACAACCCAAATATTAATAATACTGTCCACTCCAATTGTTATTGCTTATTAATTTTCTGCTGTGGTCTGAATACTTGTGTTCCTCACCTTCCATATTCATATGTAAAAATTTAATCCACATATGTATTCAGTGTGATACTATTAGTTATGGGACCTTTGAGAAAGTTAAGTCAGGAGGCCTGCATGCTAATGAACAAAATGAGTGCCTCTGTGAAGGAAGTTGAAAGGAATATTATTGCCCCTTCTGCCATGTGGGAACATAGCTAGACGGTGCCACCTGTAGGAAACAGAACCCTCACCAGATACTGAATTTGTGATGCCTTGATTTTTAACTTTCTAGTCGATAGAACTGTGAGCAATATGTCTCTGTTTTTACATTATCCAGTCTAAGGTATTTTGTCATAACATCCTGAGAAGACTAAGATGCTTTCTTCCGCACTTGGTAGTGTTTTTATTTGTTTATGTCTACAATTGTATATTTCAGGTACTTTTTATGGTATTTATTATGTGCTATACACAGTTTTGTTAGATTCATTCCTAAGTAGTTTATTTTATTTTATCCTCTTAAAAAGTAAACTAAGGCACAAAGAAGTTTGAGTTTATTTAAGAAGCAATTCATAATTTAGAAAACACAAGACAGAAAGAGGTTTATTGTTTGGATGGCAAAGTGTCAGAGGAAAGTGTTTATTGGGTATATGCAAAAGCAGAAAAAAGAGTTGATTGGTTGCTGTTACAACATTTCCTGTTTATTACCTTGTTGGAAAATTCCCAGTTGTATAAGTTGGTTGACAACTTCTGATTCATTGAGATTAAGTTCTGCTCTTCTTTAATATAGGCCTCTGTAAGAAATAACTCAAGTTTTGCTTATGTTAGCAAATAACTTTGTTACATAAGGTTGAGGTCACTTATGAGGTCTAACTGGTTTTGTCTACTCAAGATTTTTCAAGTCTCATCTCCATTTTAATTTACTTTACCAATTCTTCTGTAATTTCATCTACTATGTCAAGCGTATGTTGTAAATTATTGTTTTTGTACATATGTAAGTGCTCATTATGTATGCTTCAAATACATGTCCTTGTTTTAAACTAGTTTGTAGTATATGTCCATTCCTCAAAAAGACATTGATGTTCAAATTTCCAGATACTGAGAACATCTTACAATTCATGACAAACAGAATAAAAGGTTTCAGGTAAGGTCAATATTACTAACCTCCTAGTGAAATATAGAGAGATTATAAAATATCACAATGGGTTCAATATAATCTCAAGGGTTCAAAAATGTGGAAGATACATAAAGAATAAAATACATCCAAGTGTTTGGATGTAAGTTTTCAAATGGATTTTTATAAAAATTGTTTACTTGAGTGATCCTTCCACATTAACATACACTTGTATTCATTAACTGAACAAATAACATTAATTCTAAATGATTGTCACTATTTTGGGACTGAATATAAAGTGAGAGAATGCAGGGCAATGAGAATGTGGTTTCTAAAACAGGGGTCCCAGGTGCATGAGAAATATAGACAGTCTGCCCCCTATGGAGGCATAATTTTAAATATGCTGGTCTTGCACTTTTTTGTAGAAAGTAATATAAAGGCTGAATTATCAAAAATTAATGTGATAGATTTTATCAATAACAAATAGGCAAAATAAAAATAAAAAGAACTATTTTGACAACTTTAGAATCTCACTGATAATGTGAGATTTATTATTCTTTTCCCCCTCCCCCTCCGAGATGGAGTCTTGCTCTGTCACCCAGGCTGTAGTGCAGTGGTGAGATCTCGGCTCGCTGCCACCTCCACCTCCTGAGGTCAAGCAATTCTCCTGCCACAGCCTAGTACCTGGGATTACCAACGCCCACCACCACACCCAGCTAATTTTTGTATTTTTTCTTTTAGTAGAAACGAGGTTTCATCATATTGCCCGGGCTGGTTTTCAACTCCTGACCTCATGATCTACCCACCTTGGCCTCCCAAAGAGCTGGAATTACAGGCATGAACCATGGTGCCTGGCTGAGATCTATTATTATTTTTCAGATATACAAAATATGTTTCTCCATGTTATTAATTTAAATATACTTTTTACATATGCTATTATTAAAAATGTTGTTTTCTCTTCAGCTGGCATTGTAATCTTAGCCAACAGCTTTTTTCTGTTCTTTCCCATTTCCACACTCTGTGTCAAAGGCCTAAGCCTCATGACCTGATCGTCTGTACCTTGGCCTTCATCCATATAGTGATACTCCTTGTTGTAATGAAGTTTTTGTCTCCAGGCATTTTTGAATCAATGAATTTGCAGAATTACTTCAAATATAAGGCTTTTAAGAAACATCATCAGGGAAATGGGGACCATCTCCCTCTGCCCAATCTGCTTCCTGAGTGTGCTCCAGGCTGCCCCATCACCCCAGCACCTTAGTGTTGCTGAGACTTAAACACAAACTCAGAAATCATATGACACATTTTTTTATTTTTTCGTCCTTCTGTTTGTCAGTATAAGCTAAACTATAGCTTATTACAACATGACACAGAACAATCTACTAAATGCCAATACTGTTCACTGCCCTCATGAAAAACATCATCAAGGGACTTGTTTAGTCTCCGATGTTGTCTTGGGCCCTCTGTTTGGTTGAAGTCATGATGCTTTCGAGTGTACACATGGTGATTTTCTTTTTTGGGTGCCAGAAGTGATTCCTGTACCTTCACAGCACAAACTACCCACCAAGAGCGTCTTCAGAGGAAAGAACCACATAGATCATCTTGTTGCTGGTGTTTCTTTGTGGTCATGAACTGAGTGGACTTAATCATCTCATACTTTTCAACTCTTTTGTGAAGAAATGAGCTGCTTCTTAAGAGTGTTTGGAAGTTTGTGCTCAATGTCTATGTCACTGTTTGTTCTTTGGTAGACCATATTTCTGATGGAAATGGGCATGATGGATAGGTCACGCCCAAGAAAAAGCATCATAAAATGGAAATGGTACATACAAGACCAGGCTAAGCCAAAACCAAAGAGAGTATCACTTTTACGTGAGGATGTTTAAAATTTGCCAGCTCAGGAAATTACCAAGCAAGTTCTGCAGATAGGGAAGGAAACCTCCCCCACTAAATGGGGCAAATTCTTCAAAGATCTAAGCTCAGAGGATCAGACACATGCTTGGTTTACAGATGGATCTGCCAAATATATTGGTGGGACCCGATGCTGAAAGGCTGTGGCTTATAATCTTGTTAAAAAACATAAGCACGCTGATAAAGGGAGGGATGGGAACACCCAGCTGGCAGAACTAGTAAACATCCTCCCAGCTATTCAAGAGGACGCCAGAGGAGTTTATCCCTTGTATACCAACTTTGGTCAGTAGCAAATTGTCTTACTACCTGGATGCCCCAATGGCAATGAAACAAATGGTTAATTGGGAATAAAGAGGTTTGGGGTAAATAATACTGGGAAGATATCTGAATCCTGGTGCACACTGTCATTATCACTGTTTTCTGGGTTGATGCTCATGCATCTTTGCTTTCTTGTGACAGACTATTTAATCAGCAGGCAGATCAACAGGCCAAAATTTCCACCATAACTGCAAACTTAAATGAGGATGAATGGATTACAACACGTTCAAGGTTGCAATGAAAGGCAATATTGCAAGGAATAACCAATCTAGTAATGGTCAGCACATGTGTCTTTGTGTCAGAGGCCAAGAATAAATTTATCAACTGGGTAGCCACTGCTGTAAAAGAAGCCAACAGCAGTTAATATTGGTTATGTGTCGAGTTGCCAGAGGCCACCGGGAATGGGCTACCTTAGAAAATTGTCCCTGCCAACATTTTTGAATGGCTATGTCGCCACCAATGGGGCCATAACAAAAACACTTGCAATCCAACCTGGACTTCCTTTGACCAAACCAAGCAATCTATCTTTGCCCAAGTCAGACGAAAGGTGAACTCCGCCCTCACCTTGCATCAAAAGCCTTGGTATTCTGCCCAATATGCCTACAATGGTACATACTGGGAACTGCTGTGCTGGTGGCCAGATTCCATATAGCCCCACTTTTTTCTGAAGGCTTGAAGTGGCCTCTTTAACGTTATTCTGGGATTTCTCCTGCCAGGCAATTGTCAACACATACTCCAAATCAACAACATTGTCTGCAATAAAACACAACCTCTTTCCTATTTTAATAGCAGCTTAATACACTATAATTATAGTAAAACCATTGCTGTCCCCTGGAGGGGCCCTCTGGGTATGTGGATCCTATGGGTGGCAATACCTGCTCTCATATTGGATGGGGAGATGCACTTGAGGGTGGCCTTTAATTCCGTTCACCATCAGGGAAAATACTCTCCTCCCCAGTAATCTACATGCTTTCAAACATCGCTGCTTACAAATCCGCTGGACTCCCTGGTGGTGGTACCCTACAGTCCTGCTTCAGCAACAAATTAAAATGTTAAGCTTGCATGTGGAAAGAGCTCTTAATAATAGTAGCACCAAACTTACATTGTTGTCAGATGAATTTGTTCAGCTGCATACTGTTGTGTTGCTAAATTCAATGGTGTTAGATATGCTAATCGCAGCCCAAGTAGGGGTTTACACCTTATTGCATACTGAATGTTATGTGTATATCCCTGACAATTCTCACAATATTACTCTCCTTGCAAAGCCATGGTGGGTGTGGTTTTATTAACTGAGCTTTTAATTCTCCTGTGCTAACCCTGTATATGTAATCTATACCAACTGTGCCTTCCCCGAGTATCTGTAAGGGTATTTTTCTACAACTGTGTATCAAATTGAGGCTGAATGTGGAGGAAAAATTGAATATTAAATTTGAACTCAATTGAACATGGAAACAAACAATGGTCACCAAGTCCCAGAACAGGTTGTTTGAACCCGTTGAGAGAATTATACGGCATTGCTTGGGAGAAATCTTTATTTCAATCTATTACAATCACAAAAACAAGTTGAACTTTTTGTGTTCCTTGGGCCCTGTCACAAAGCTCCCTCATGACTGGGCCTCATGCCAAACAACTCGTTACAAAAAGAGCTATGGTTCTAGACTGTATCAAAGCTTCATGAGACCTCTCCTTGTCTGTGCACGGACAGGTGACTGACTCTGGAGCCCAGACTGTTGCTTACCAGTCTGACGATGATTTCTCCATAGTCTGGTGAGTGTAAATATATATATTTTTTCTCTTCTCCCCTTCCCATTGCAATTTGTTTATTATAACATTTGCTTATTATATGATTTGCTTATTATATCTGTATTGCCATATACTTGGGTTAAAGGCTGATTACCCTTGAAGGTATTGTGTGTATCCCTTTTCTTCTCTCCTCGCATGTTTCCTGCACAGAACAATACCCACATTAGAAAATCTGCTCTCCAGATCAGACATAGACTTTCAGCCACAGAGGAATCTAGATGACAGCTTGAAGTCTTGGGACTAACATCTGAGTATACAAATTTGGATACCGACACTCACCTTTTCGTCTCACCAGTCATGACCTGAGATATGATCATATAAGATTCACCAAATTTCCAGCACCTAACAACATGTTCCTTCCTGTTCCCAGATGAGGGCCTCTTCATTTCCTGCTCCTGACCCTTACACACACATATGGTGATGGTGAGGGGGTATGAAGCTACCCAGATAGATTTACAAATGAAGACTTGCTTAGATGGGACAGCCCTGGGCTCCTTGGTTTTAGATTTGGTGGCCTTTGCCAGTGGCTTGAAGCATTGAGGTTGAAAAATTGAGAACTGAGCCAACTTCTGCATCTTTAGAAAAGGCTTTCACTCAAACCCTGCTGAAGCAAGAGCCTCAGAAAGTTGGTATACAGCAGAACATCTTTCTCTCTTGAGAGATTATGGCCAACTGAGCTGTATAGGGGACTGTCTTTAGAATGTGAGTTTTTGATTACCAGAGTCCTTAGTACTGTTAGGGTCTTTCACCAAAGAAATAAGGTCACTTCTTGAAGGTTTTATTTTTGTTTCAATAAGACCTACCTTCTTTCAATAAGACCTTCTCAAAGGCTTTTCTGAATTGTTGACTGCTCACCTTTCTCTCCCATTTCATCTTATTACCTGTGCACAATTATGCAAATACAGCACCTCCTGCACCAGTCCATGAGGAAATGAAATGCAGCCAGAGCCACAGGTTTGGGGATACAAAGCTGACTTAAAGTCCTTATGTTTAATTTATTAATTCTGTGATCCCAGGTATGTCACTGTGCCTCTCAGGGGCTCCATAGTCTCACAAGCTGCACAGTGGGGATGATGCTAACATCTACTTCCTAAGGAATGTTTCAGGTGTACGTAAGATAAAACATAAATATCATGGTTTTATGTCACCTGTAAATAACACACACACTTAGAGATGGAAGCATTAGGAGAATCGGTGGGAGGTAGCGAGGTAGCATGGGCCGCAACTCAAGTAGGCCTGGGGTCTAGCAGTGTGATCTTGGGAAAGTCACTTCCCCACTGGGCCTCAGTTTCATTGTGCTCCCATAAGAGATTGAAATTAATTGTAGATATCGTCCTCTGGCATTGATGTGGTCTAACTGTGTGTCCCCACCCAAACCTCATTTTGTATTTTAACCTCCAAGTGTTAAGGGAAAAACCTGAGGGGAGGTAATTGGATTTTCCTCATGCTGTTTTTATGACAGTGAGTGAGTTCTCACGAGATCTGATGGTTTCATAAGCATCTGATACATCCCCTACTCTCACTCACTTCACTTATTGGTCAACATAATTGGAAGTTTTCTGAGGCCACCACCCCCTCCCACCCAATCATGTGGAACTGTGAGTCAATTGTACCTTTTTCTTTTTTTTTTTTATAAATTACCAAGTCTCAGGTATTACATCACTGCAGTATAAGAATGGACTAATACAGGCATTAAACTTTCTAGTGCCTTCTTATTATATATAGAATTATATCCATGTGCCTTATCTCGCCTCTGTTGGGGAAAGCCCTCACAAAGTCTCTCAGCACTAGGTGGTTAGTGATTCAGTTTTTATTGAGCAAAATAACCTACTGCCTGATGCCAGTAGTATGAAACTTGGGTTTTGAGAAAAATGACATCTTGTTGTAGGTTGGCGAACAGGGGATAGGAGTCCAGCTCAATCGGTTTTCTTAAACAGGTTTTAAGGTATTGATTAGAAAATGCTTAAGAAGTGGGTTCTGGATTAGTAGGGGATTGCTGGAAGGAAAGTGGTAATATGGAAAGTCATGAGACTTGCACAGTCATCTCTTCTTGCTTCCTCACAGGTCACATAAATGTTTAGGGAGAGTTAGTATGAAACATGCAATGGAAATTTGGGCTGTAACATCAGCAAATTCATTCTCCATGGACTTCAGTTGGCCATATTAGTTCCAATCAATTTCAGCCAATTTTAAAAAATCTTATAAGAAGAACAAAATTAGGTGTTTCAACAAGCTGTTTCTTATCTTTCATTCTAAAAATCCAAGTTTCAGTCTTTTTCTTTTAATGGTTTGGGGGCACAAATTCAGCTTCTGTTGAATGGAATACAGAGTAGTGTATGCCTTTTTTATTATTTCAGGCTGCTATACCAAAGAACCATGAACTAGACATCTTATGGCCAGCAGGACTTAATTTCTCACACTTCTAGAGGTTGGAAATTTGAGATCAGAGTGTCAGCATGATTGAGATCTGGTGATGACTCTTCTGAATTTCAGACTGTACACGTCAAGTTATATTCTCAATTGGCAGAAAGAGACAGACAGCCCTCTGGGGCTTCTTTAATAAAGCCAGTAATCTCGATCATGATGGCCGTAACTTCAGGAGTTAACTACGTCCTATTTCCTTATAGCATTACACTGGGGATTATAATTTTAATACAAATACAAGAGGAGAATTATAGTGACTTTCAAGATTTTTTTTTAAAGCTGTCATTTTTCTTCTACTGGGTTTTCCCTGTTGGCTTCCTCAGTCTTTCAGTTTCTCTTTCTGTCTTTTTGTGTGAATCTGTTTGTCTAATTCTGTCTCTCTATTGTATTCCTCAAATGGAGGAAGCAAGCGTCAATGCTATGAGATGCTCTATGTACGGACACACATAAACAAAGAACTGAGGGAGTGCTCAGGCCAGTAGACAGAAGGAAAGTCACGCTCTCAGTCTACACTTAACCCTGCCAATTTTCACATGAGTGAGCTTAAAGACTGATGCTTTCCCAGTCCAGCTTCAATTGAGACCACAGCCCCAATATCACAAGTGACCTTAAGACAGAGTTAGCCAACTTAACTGTGTCCAGATTCTGGTCCACACAAATTGTGAGATAGTATATATTGTTGAAAGGTGCTAAGTTTCAGGGCAATGTTGTCAGAAAGGAGCAGATATCTAGCCTCATCTCCCAGGCCCCAGAATTCTTCATCCCTCTGCTTATCTCTTCCTCAGGCTGTCTGTAGCCAAATTGATCCCTTTCAAATCTCTGTCAAACTCACACCTGTGAGACTCTTCTCCAAGGGTGGCTTCTCCCTGGCACATTCTCATGCAGGGATGCCTCCCTATTGTCATTCTAATCATAGATTAAATGTCACCTCGGTGAGGACTTTGGATCCCCCCATGTAATGATTTTGCAGCTCTTCCTCTCAACATTTTACTTCATATAATAGTCCTTGCTCTTTTTTTTTTTTTTAACATATGTATACATGTGCCATGTTGGTGTGCTGTACCCATCAACTCATCAGCACCCATCAACTCATCATTTACATCAGGTATAATTCCCAATGTCATCCCAACCCCCTTCCCGCTCCCCACAATAGGCCCCGGTGTGTGATGTTCACCTTCCCATGTCCAAGTGATCCCATTTTTCAATTCCCACCTATGAGTGAGAACATGTGGTATTCGGTTTTCTGTTCTTGTGAGAGTTTGCTGAGAATGATGGTTTCCAGCTGCATCCATGTCCCTACAAAGGACACAAACTCATCCTTTTTTATGGCTGCATAGTATTCCATGGTGCACATGTGCCACATTTTCTTAATCCAGTCTGTCACTGATGGACATTTGGGTTGATTCCAAGTCTTTGCTATTGTGAATAGTGCCACAATCAACATACGTGTGCATGTGTCTTTATAGCAGCATGATTTATAATCCTTTGGGTATACACTGAGTAATGGGATAGCTGGGTCATATGGTATTTCTAGTTCTAGATCCCTGAGGAATCGCCATGCTGTTTTCCACAATGGTTGAACTAGTTTACAATCCCACCAACAGTGTAAAAGTGTTCCTATTTCTCCACATCCCCTCCAGCACCTGTTGTTTCCTGACTTTTTAATGATTGCCTTTCTAACTGGTGTGAGATGGTATCTCATTGTGGTTTTGATTTGCATTTCTCTGATGGCCAGGGATGATGAGCATTTTTTCATGTGTCTGTTGGCTGTATGAATGTCTTCTTTTGAGAAATGTCTATTCATATCCTTTGCCCACTTTTTGATGAAGTTGTTTGTTTTTTCTTGTAAATTTGTTTGAGTTGTTCGTAGGTTCTGGATATTAGCCCTTTGTCAGATGAGTAGATTGGAAAAATTTTCTCCCATTCTGTAGGTTGCCTGTTCAGTCTGATGGTAGTTTCTTTTGCTGTGCAGAAGCTCTTTAGTTTAATTAGATCCCATTTGTCAATTTTGGCTTTTGTTGCCATCGCTTTTGGAGTTTTAGACATGAAGTCCTTGCCCATGCCTATGTCCTGAATGGTATTACCTAGGTTTTCTTCTAGGGATTTTATGATATTAGGTCTAACATTTAAGTCTCTAATCCATCTTGAATTAATTTTTGTATAAGGAGTAAGAAAAGGATACAGTTTCAGCTTTCTAGTCATGGCTAGCCAATTTTCCCAGCACCATTTATTAAATAGGGAATCCTTTCCCAGTTTCTTGTTTTTGTCAGGTGTGTCAAAGACCAGATGGCTGTAGACATGTGGTATTATTTCTGAGGGCTCTGTTCTGTTCCATTGGTCTATATCTCTGTTTTGGTACCAGTACCATGTTGTTTTGGTTACTGTAGCCTTGTAGTATAGTTTGAGGTCAGGTAGCATGATACCTCCAGCTTTGTTCTTTTGACTTAGGATTGTCTTGGCAATGTGGGCTCTTTTTTGGTTCCACATGAACTTTAAAGCAGTTGTTTCCAATTCTGTGAAGAAAGTCATTGGTAACTTGATGGGGATGGCATTGAATCTATAAATTACCTTGGGCAGTGTGGCCATTTTCACGATACTGATTCTTCCTATCCATGAGCATGGCATGTTCTTCCATTTGTTTGTGTCCTCATTTATTTCACTGAGCAGTGGTTTGTAGTTCTCCTTGAAGAGGTCCTTCACATCTGTTGTAAGTTGGATTCCTAGGTATGTTATTCTCTTTGAAGCTATTATGAATGGGAGTTCATTCATGATTTGGTTCTCTGTTTGTCTGTTACTGGTATATAAGAATGCTTGTGACTTTTGCACATTGATTTTGTATCCTGAGACTTTGCTGAAGTTGCTTGTCAGCTTAAGGAGATTTTGGGCTGAGACGATGAGGTTTTCTAAATATACAATCATGTCATCTGCAAACAGGGGCAATTTCACTTCCTCTTTTGCTAATTGAATACCCTTTATTTCTTACTCTTGCCTGATTGCCCCGGCCAGAACTTCCAATGCTATGTTGAATAGGAGTGGTGAGAAAGGGCATCCCTGTCTTGTGTCAGTTTTCAAAGGGAATGCTTCCAGTTTTTGCCCATTCAGTATGATATTGGCTGTGGGTTTGTCATAAATAGCTCTTGTTATTTTGAGATACGTTCCATCAATACCGAATTTATTGAGAGTTTTTAGCATGAAGGGCTGCTGAATTTTGTCAAAAGCCTTTTCTGTATCTATTCAGATAATCATGTGATTTTTGTCTTTGGTTCTGTTTATATGCTGAATTATGTTTATTGATTTCCGTATGTTGAACCAGCCTCGCATCCCAAGAATGAAGGCCACTTGATCATAGTGGATAAGCTTTTTGATGTGCTGCTGGATTCGGTTTGCCAGTATTTTATTGAGGATTTTTGTATCGATGTTCATCAGGGATATTGGTCTAAAATTCTCTTTATGTTGTGTCTCTACCAGGCTTTCATATCAGGATGATGCTGGTCTCATAAAATGAGTTAGGGAGGATTTCCTCTTTTTCTATTGATTGGAATAGTTTCAAAAGGAATGGTACCAACTACTCTTGTACCTCTGGTAGAATTCAGCTGGGAATCCGTCTGGTCCTGGACTACTTTTTTTGGTTGGTAGGCTATTAATTATTGCCTCAATTTCAGAGCCTGCTATTGGTCTATTCAGGGATTCAACTTCTTCCTGGTTTAGTCTTGGGAGAGTGTAAGTGTCCAGGAAATTGTCCATTTCTTCTAGCTTTTCTAGTTTATTTGTGTAGAGCTGTTTATAGTATTGTCTGATGGTAGTTTGTATTTCTGGGGGGTCAGTGGTGATATCCTCTTTATCACTTATTATTGCTTCTGTTTGATTCTTCTCTCTTTTCTTCTTTATTAGTCTTGCTAGTGGTCTATCAATTTTGTGGATCTTTTCAAAAAACCAGCTCCTGCATTCGTTATTTTTCTGGAGGGTTTTTTGTGTCTCTGTATCCTTCAGTTCTGCTCTGATCTTAGTTATTTCTTGCCTTCTGCTAGCTTTTGAATGTATTTGCTCTTGCTTCTCTAGTTCTTTTAATTGTGATGTTAGGGTGTCAATTTTAGATCTTTCCTGTGTTTTCTTGTGGGCATTTAGTGCTATAAATTTCCCTCTACACACTGCTTTGAATGTGTCCTAGAGATTCTGGTATGTTGTGTCTTTGTTCTCATTGGTTTCAAGGAACATCTTTATTTCTGCCTTTATTTCATTATGTACCCAGTAGTCATTCAGGAGCAGGTTGTTCAGTTTCCACATAGTGGAGAGGTTTTGATCGAGTTTCTTAATCCTGAGTTCCAGTTTGATTGCACTGTGATCTGAGAGACAGTTTGTTATAATTTCTGTTCTTTTACATTTGCTGAGGAGTGTTTTACTTCCAACTATGTGGTCAATTTTGGAATAAGTGTGATGTGGTGCTGAGAAGAATGTATACTCTGTTGATTTGGAGTGGAGAGTTCTGTAGAAGTCTATTAGGTCCACTTAGTGCAGAGTTGAGTTCAATTCCTGGATATCCTTGTTAACTTTCTTTCTCATTGATCTGTCTAATGTTGACAGTGGGGTGTTGAGGTCTCTGATTATAATTTCATGGGAGTCTAAGTATCTTTGTAAGTTTCTAACGACTTGCTTTATGAATCTAGGTGCTCCTGTATTGGGTGCCTATATATTTAAGATAGTTAGCTCTTCCTGTTGAATTGATCCCTTTACCATTATGTAATGGTCTTCTTTGTCTCTTTTGATCTTTGATGGTTTAAAGTCTGTTTTATCAAAGACTAGGATTGCAACCCCTGCTTTTTTGTTTTGTTTTGTTTTCCATTTGCTTGGTAGATCTTCCTCCATCCCTTTATTTTGAGCCTATGTGTGTCTCTGCATGTGAGATGGGTCTCCTGAATACAGCAAACTGAGGGGTCTTGACTCTTTATCCAATTTGCAAGTGTCTTTTAATTGGACCATTTAGTCCATTTACGTTTAAGGTTAATATTGTTATGTGTCAACTTGATCCTGTCATTGTAATATTAGCTAGTTATTTTGCTTGTTAGTTGATGCAGTTTCTTCCTAGCATCGATGGTCTTTATATTTTGGCATATTTTTGCAATGGCTGGTACCTGTTGTTCCTTTCAATGTTTAGTGTTTCCTTCAGGATCTCTTGTAGGGCAGGCCTGGTGGTGACAAAATCTCTAAGCATTTGCCCATCTGTAAAGGATTTTATTTCTCCTTCACTTATGAAACTTAATTTGGCTGGATATGAAATTCTGGATTGAAATTTCTTTTGTTTAAGAATGTCGAATATTGGCCCCCACTCTCTTCTGGCTTGTAGAGTTTCTGCTGAGAGATCTGCTGTTAGTGTGATGGGCTTCCCTTTGTGGGTAACCCGACCTTTCTCTTTGGCTGCCCTTAACATTTTTTCCTTCATTTCAACTTTGGTGAATCTGACAATTATGTGTCTTGAAGTTGCTCTTCTCAAGGAGTATCTTTGTGGTATTCTCTGTATTTCCTGAATTTGAATGTTGGCCTGCCTTACCAGGTTGGGGAAGTTCTCCTGGATGATATCCTGAAGAGTGTTTTCCAACTTGGTTCCATTTTCCCCCTCACTTTCAGGCACACCAATCAGACATAGATTTGGTCTTTGCACATTGTCCCATATTTCTTGGAGACTTTATTCATTTCTTTTTCCTCCTTTTTCTCTACACTTCTCTTCTCGCTTCATTTCATTCATTTGATCTTCAATCATTGACACTCTTTCTTCCAGTTGATTGAGTCAGTTACTGAAGCTTGTGCACTTGTCATGTCATTCTCGTGTCATGGTTTTCTTCCCTATCAGTTTGTTTATGGCCTTCTCTGCATTGATTATTCTAGTTATCCATTCTTCCATTTTTTTTTTAAGATTTTTAATTTCTTTGCACTGGGTACATAGTTCCTCCTTTAGCTCTGAGAAGTTTGATCGACTGATGCCTTCTTCTCTCAAGTCGTCAAAGTCATTCTCCGTCCAGCTTTGATCCATTGCTGGTGATTTGCTGTGTTCCCTTGGAGGGGGAGATGCACTCTGATTTTTTGAATTTCCAGCTTTTCTGCCCTGCTTTTTCCCTATCTTTGTGGTTTTATCTGCCTTTGGTCTTTGATGATGGTGACATACTGATGGGATTTTGGTGTGGGTGTCCTTTCTGTTTGTTAGTTTTCCTTCTAACCGTCAGGACCCTCAGCTGGAGGTCAGTTGGAGTTTGCTTGAGGTCCACGCCAGACCCTGTTTGCCTGGGTATCACCAGCGGAGGCTGCAGAAGATAGAATATTGCTGAACAGCGAGTGTTGCTCTCTGAATCTTGCTCTGGAAACATCATCTCAGAGGTGTGCCCAGCCGTGTGAGGTGTGAGGTGTCGGTCTGCACCTAGTGAGGGATGTCTCCCAGTTAGGTTACTCAAGGGTCAGGGACCCACTTGAGCATGCAGTCTTTCTGTTCTTGGATCTCAACCTCTTTGCTGGGAGACCCACTGCTCTCTTCAAAGCTGTCAGACAGGGTAATTTACATCTGCAGAGGTTTCTGCTGCTTTTTGTTTAGCTATGCCCTGTCCCCAGAGGTGGAATCTACAGAGGCAGGCAGGCCACCTTGAGCTGCAGTGAGCTCCAACCAGTTTGAGCTTCCTGGCAACTTTGTTTACCTACTTAAGCCTCAGTAATTGTGGGCGCCCCTCCCCCAGCCTTGCTGCCACTTTGCAGTTAGATCTCAGACTGCTGTGCTAGCAATGAGAGAGGCTCTGTGGGCATTGACCCTCCAGGCCAGGTGTGGTATATAATCTGCTTGTGTGCCATTTGCTAAGACTCTTGGTAAAGCACAGTATTAGGATGGGAGTTACCTGATTTTCCAAGTGTTGTGTGTCTCAGTTTCCTTTGGCTAGGAAAAGGGATTCCCTTCCCCCTTGTGCTTCCCAGGTGAGATGATGCCTCGCCCTGCTTCAGCTCTCACTGGTCGGGCTGCACCAGCTGACTAGAACTAATTGTCTGGCACTCCCCAGTGAGATGAACCCAGTACCTCAGTTGAAAACACAGAAATCACCCATCTTCTGTGTTGCTTGAGCTGCAAGTTGGAGGCTGAAGCTGTTCCTATTTGGCCATCTTGCTCAGGATCTCTCTCTTTTCTTTTATATATACTTGCTTTAGGACTTTTGTTCAGCTGTCTTCACACAGTTCTTCCCTCGGAGGGGCATGCAGGCATGATGGAATCATTTTCTGTACCACATGTTGGGCCCACCATGGTAGCTGGCAAAGGGTGAGTGTAAGGGAAAAAAGACTGGCTAAGAAGACATTGTGGAAATCATTGGTAATAACACGAGGTGTGTGACTCTTACTTGCTCCAGCTGCTCCAGCAAAGCTCAATAGGCACCAGAAACACAACAGGCTGTAATCACAAGGCCATCACTAACACTGCATCCCCATGCAGGAACATCATGGAACAAATCAGGTACCATTGTTTTTGTGTCCTCAGGACACTGGCTTTCTAGGGTTCCAGGGGACAAAGGAGCAGAATCTGAAGGCTGAAAGTACAATGAGTGACCTTGGAATCCTCCATTGCCCTCTCTTTGCCTCCACCCTTTGGGGTGTGATATTTACTTATGAGGCACTCTCCCAATATCCAGGGAAATTATTTAATATCACTTTCAAATGAGGAGCTCAAAAACCCAACAAGAACTGGCATTTTCCTGTGACTTCAGACTCAGAGTCCAGTGCTCTGGCTCATTTTGCTCTATCCCATCTTTATCTACCCAAAATGCCTCTGAAGTGGCCATGCCTCTCTCTGATTTGAAGGGTCTCCAGGGAGTAGAAACATTTTTGCAGAATCTCAGAGGAAAGAATCTTAGTTCACCAATGAAGAACCAAGACTGGCAGACACTTATGAGTATGTGAAACCGTCGAGGTCACCCACTTCAAGCAATCCTATTTATGAGGAAGAAAACAGGCTTTCCTGTAGCCATTGTCTACATTAGGCTGAGGTGGAGCATAGCTCAATTTGGTTCCAGCTGTCCACAGAGGTGGATGGCAGAACCCCATTCCTGTCTTCTTGAAACCGACCTGGAGAGGACCCCAGGTAAAGCAGAACCCTGGATCTGCTCATTCTCTGTGCCCCTGGATAAGTAGCTAGGGAAGTGGATGCCCCTGCCTTATGGCAGAGCTGCCTGCCCAGCTATTCATTTGTAATACATGGCCTTTAATGCATTGAAGTGAATTTATTTTATAACTAATTTGTTGAGCGTTTTTATCATAAAGGGATATTACTTTTTTTAAGAAATGAAAGTTTTCTGCATCTATTTAAATGTTATGCTTGGTCCTGGGTCTGTCATTCTGATCAGAAGCTGAGAGCTTCATCCATTCCTAGAGGACAGCATGAGAAAATCAGATCTTACATTCTGTGAACATGATCTGCTTATGATGTCTACTGTGAGCGTCTGACTCCCTAAAGTAAATTGTGGCTCAGGAACTGTCATCTACTTTCTTCACTGAATTATGCCAAGTGTCTGGAAAAGTGCTCTCTCTATATATGTTATATATGTATAATGAATAAATAAACCCTATTTACAACCTTTTTAGTTATGTCTGAGTGTACTTGGGGCCCCTTTCTCAGCATGCAGGGGCACAGAATCTCTCTGTGTGAAAGACAAAGTCCAGCTACCAGGAAGCTCGAGTGCCCTTTACAAATGTAAGAACAGGTTTGTTTTCTATATGCTTTTCCAATCATAGAGGGACATGAATCATTGTGACATGAAAAAGCTTCTGGGGTGAAAGAAGAGAAAAAAATAAATGTGAACAACCAGAACATACTCCAGCAGCCTTTCCACCAAGCCTAACATTAGGGATCCACTTTTCATGTTTTATGCCATTTATTTCTCACAAAACCCATATAAGGTTGTGGGGGAAAGTTAAATATTAAATTTGAATTCAACTGAACATGGACACAAGCAATGGTCACCAAATCCCAGAACAGGTTGCATGAGCTCCTTGAAGCATCCGTCCAGCATTGTTTAGGATAAATCTCTATTTCATCTATTCCTATATGTTAGCTATTGAAAAACAAGAGACAATCACAAAAACATGTTTACCGTTTCGTGTTCCTTGAGCCCAGTTGTGAAGGGCCTTCATGACTGGATCTCATGCCAAGACCTCTCCTTGTCTATGCACGGATGGGTGGCTGACTCTGGAGCCCAGTCTGTGGCTTACTGGTCTGGTGACGAATCCTCCATAGTCTGGTCAGTATAAATATGTATATATTGCTTCCCTTCTCCTTTTCCCATTGCAATTTGTTTATTATGGTTTCTCTGCCATTTACGTGAGATAAAGGTTGTTTACCCTTAAAGGTATTGTGGGTGTGTTTTCTTCTCCCAATATGCATCTCCTGTACAGAACAGAGGTTCATTGTACAATTCTCTACAGAGATGCACATTGAGGCTGATAGAGATACACTGGTATCCTAAGACACACTTAGTATCTGGCAGAGTCACCACTGTGCCTTGGAGAAGACATATGCTCACCTACTAGACAGCTGGTCCAGGGACTATAGAGTGGTGGGGAAGTACTGGAAAGAGTTCAGAAAAGTGGTAAAGAAGGAGAGAGTTTGAGACTAGAAGGCTGCTGTCAGGGACTTCATCAGCTTCTCCCTTGTGCCTGTCTTGGAGGGTTGGCATCATTCATACCTCTAGGTTCAGGATAGACTCATTTCCTACTGGGGAGGAGAAAAGACCTTCATGACAAGAACATGAAACACCAGAGGATTGGAATGTGGAGCTCAGATTGGGAGAACCCCATCCTTCAGAGACTTAGGCATGTGGAGGACATGGGTGTTTATGGTGAAAAAAGTTTTAGGCCCCTGATGTCAAATTTAATGTGGAGCTAGATAATAATTAAACCATGAATACATTCAAGGTCTTCACGATATTATATCAGTTGTAAGACAACAGCACCTACCTGTATTAATAATCTTTATGAGCAGCATTATCTCAGAGAATTCTCAAAAAAAAATCTCAGTCTAGAAATGAGAAAACAAGGCTTTGTGATGTCAAATGGCTGCTCAAAAACACACAGGTAAGAATGAGAATCTTCCACAGTGAGGGTGGCATGAAATTCCCTTTAAGCTACCTGAGGCTCTATGTCTGTCCCTGACATAGAGGGAAGGGCATAGGGAAGCCTCACTTTCTTCCTATTTTAAAGACAGGACACAGGACAAGATACCCTAAGACAATACTTTTGACTTAAAGCAACTTAATTAGGTCTTGTAAAACTTTAAAAGGAGTCTGGAGAAACAGCTACAGCAATTCCACACCTGGCAAAGATGTCAACGCTTGGGGACTCCAAGGTGAGCAAAACCCCTCACAGGGCCAAGGAATTGAGCAGATAGCTCAGGGAACAGAAAACCCAAATAGATATAAACCAACTGAAAGGTAACTCAAATATAACTGTTGAAAAATTGAAATAGAAACATAGTTTTTTTTGCCACATAGATTGACAAAAAATTAAAAGAATGTTAACATCCAAGGGGGTCTGGATCCATAAAAGCAGATAAATTCAGAAACTACTGTTGTACCACATCTTATGCATGTCACTTATGCATAGGCTGTAACAGTTTGCTATGGCTTCCATAGTACAGTACCACAGGCTGAAGTGCTTTAACAGCAAAAATTGAGTTTCTCACAATTCTAGAAGCCAGAAATACAACCTCAAGCTACTGGCTGGGTGGTTTCTCTGAGGTCTCCATCCTTGGCTTGTAGATGATCATCTGCCATCTCTGTGTTCACAAGATCTTCTCTTGTGCTTTTCTGTCCTTACTGCCTATTCTAGTAAGGGCTCCAAAAGGGCCGTGACTTTCACAGCCCTTTTGGAATATATTCTGGCTTTATCTACTAAAACTTCACATTTTCCTATTCTTTCACTGAGGAATCACTTTCCTGGGAGACTATAATCTACAAAGGATTAGTAAATGTTGTGAGCTAATTGCATTCCCTTCCTAAAAATTATATGTTCATGTCCTAACACCTAGTGCCTCAGAACCTGATTATATTTGACATATAGTCTCTGCAAAGGTAATCAAAGTTAAGTGAATTAATTGGGTTTATCTTAATTCCACATGACTGGAGCCCTTATTAGAATATCAGAGCCATTAAGTGCCTGTTCTTGGAATTGCTTTCAGGACTCATTGAAATTTGTACTAAGCATGGGCTCTGGAAGTCAGGCAGCTCAAATGGGCTGTCAGCCCCACTACTGACCAGACCTGTGAGTGGGGCAGAAACCTCACTGCTCTGTTACTTGAGGCACCACATCACAAATTTAATGCACCCAATCCCCTTTTCACTTTTACCTATCTTTCTCTATAATCACCATGAACTGATCTCTGCTAGCATTTTTATTCAAATGGATAAGCATATGTTATATAGTATATATTATTCTTCCTCATGTTCCTTTTGCTATACTGTATGTTTCCACTCATATGAGGTATTTAGAGTAGTTAAGTTCATAGAAACACAAAGCAGAAGAGTAGTTCCCAGGGACTAAAGAAAGGGTAATAGGAGGGGGGGTTGTTTACTGGGTACAGAGTTTCAGTTTTGAAAGACTGAAAAAATGTTCCCTATGAACATGGACAATGGTTGCAAAAGATGTGAATGTATTTCATTTCTTTAAACTGCACACAAAAAATTACTAAAATGGCTAATTTTATGTATTTTTATATTTTACTAAAATTTTAAAAAATACTTTTTAAAATGAGCAGACTGCAATTATTTGCAACAGGTGGCTGAATATCACAGATGTGATGTTGCATAAAATAAAGTATGTGTGCCAACTCGGGCAACATGGTGAAACCCTGTCTCTGCCAAAAATACAAAACAATTAGCCGGGCATGGTGGTGCATGGCTACGGTCCTGGCTACTCAAAAGGCTGAAGTGGAAGGATGTTTTAAGCCTGGTAGGCAGAGGTTGCAGTGAGATCATGCCCCTGCACATCAACCTGGGGAAAATAAA